>NW_024367236.1:0-1996 GCF_014805655.1 Passer montanus | reverse complement strand
GGGAAAATTGGGATTTTTGGGGATTTTTTCGGGATTTTTTCGGAATTTTTTTTTTATTTTTTGGCAATTTTTTGGGGTTTTTTTGGGATTTTTTTTGTGAATTTTTTTGGGGTTTTTTTGGGTTTTTTGGCGATTTTTTGGGGTTTTTTGGATTTTTTGCGTGGTTTTGTGGTGGTTTTTGGGAGGTTTTCGTGGGTTTAGAAGAGATTTTGGGGCAAATTTCAGGGATTTTGGGAAAATGGGAATTTTTGGGAATTTTTTGGGGATTTTTTAGTGATTTTTTGGGGTTTTTTGGCATTTTTAATGCGGTTTTTTGGGGGGTTTTGGGTGGGGTTTTTTTGGAGGTTTTGGGGGGTTTGGGTGGATTTTGGGAATTTTAGGGATTTTTGAAATATTTTGGGATTTTTTAGCAATTTTGGCATTTTTTGGGATTTTTTTGCGATTTTTTGGGGGTTTTTTGGGGGTTGTTTTGAGATTTTTGGGTGTTTTTTTGGAGGGTGTGGGGGGCTTTGGGTGGATTTTGGGGAATTTTAGGGATTTTTGAAATATTTTGGGATTTTTTAGCAATTTTGGCATTTTTTGGGATTTTTTTGCGATTTTTTGGGGGTTTTTTGGGGGTTGTTTTGAGATTTTTGGGTGTTTTTTTGGAGGTTGTGGGGGGCTTTGGGTGGATTTTGGGGAATTTTAGGGATTTTTGCGACATTTTGGGATTTTTTAGCAATTTTGGCATTTTTTGGGATTTTTTTTTTGATTTTTTTAAGGTTTTCGGAATTTTTTCGTGATTTTTGTGGGGTTTTTTGGGTCTTTTTTGGAGGAGCTTTGCAGACCCTCTACGGCCCCAACCGGCTCAAGGACCAGGTTTGGGGCGAAATCCGGGGATTTTGGGAAAATTGCGATTTTTTGGGGTTTTTTTGGGATTTTTTTTGTGAATTTTTTTGGGGTTTTTTTGGGTTTTTTGGCGATTTTTTGGGGTTTTTTGGATTTTTTGCGTGGTTTTGTGGTGGTTTTTGGGAGGTTTTCGTGGGTTTAGAAGAGATTTTGGGGCAAATTTCAGGGATTTTGGGAAAATGGGAATTTTTGGGAATTTTTTGGGGATTTTTTAGTGATTTTTTGGGGTTTTTTGGCATTTTTAATGCGGTTTTTTGGGGGGTTTTGGGTGGGGTTTTTTTGGAGGTTTTGGGGGGTTTGGGTGGATTTTGGGAATTTTAGGGATTTTTGAGACATTTTGGGATTTTTTAGGAATTTTGGCATTTTTTGGGATTTTTTTTTTATTTTTTTAAGGTTTTCGGAATTTTTTCGTGATTTTTTTGGGGTTTTTTGGGTCTGTTTTGGAGGAGCTTTGCAGACCCTCTACGGCCCCAACTGGCTCAACGACCAGGTTTGGGGCGAATTCCGGCCATTTCGGGAAAATTGGGATTTTTGGGGATTTTTTCGGGATTTTTTCGGAATTTTTTTTTTATTTTTTGGCAATTTTTTGGGGGTTTTTTGGGGGTTTTTTTGAGATTTTTGGGTGTTTTTTTGGAGGTTGTGGGGGGCTTTGGGTGGATTTTGGGAATTTTAGGGATTTTTGAAATATTTTGGGATTTTTTAGGAATTCTGGCGTTTTTTTGGGATTTTTTTGGGATTTTTTCTGAGGTGTTTGGGATTTCTTATGGGATTTTTTTGGGGTTTTTGGGTCTGTTTTGGAGGAGCTTTGCAGACCCTCTACGGCCCCAACTGGCTCAAGGACCAGGTTTGGGGCGAAATCCGGGGATTTTGGGAAAATTGGGAATTTTTCAGAATTTTTGGGATTTTATTGGAATTTTTTAGGGATTTTTTTGGGATTTTTTGGGCATTTTTGGGGGGATTTTCAGGTTTTTTTTTTGTTTTGTGGTGGTTTTTGGGAGGTTTTCATGGCCTTAGAAGAGATTTTGGGGTGAAATCCAGGGATTTTGGGAAAATTGGGAATTTGGGGGATTTTTTTTGCAATTTTTTGGACATTTTTTGAAGATTTTTG
>NW_024367235.1:0-1859 GCF_014805655.1 Passer montanus | reverse complement strand
CCTCTCTTCTTTTCTTTTCCTTATCCTTTCCCTTTATTTCATTCCCCTTCTCTCAGCATGCATCTTTGCCGTGGCTATTCAATAAAAGCATATCTGTTTTGATTTTATTGCAAAATCCCCTTGTCGTGTCAGTTTTTGCACCTTGAGATCAGTGAAAAAGAACCTTCACGAACCACATCCTTAGGACGGATCGTGTCAATTGGCCAAGAAATCTCCAACTGGTGAGAGAAAACATTACAGAAACATTGGTGATGAACTGCATGAGAGCAGAGAGAAATCAAGGCAGAGCCATGGTTTGTCAGGACTTGCTTGATCCTAATGACCCCGAGGTGCATTTGGAACTGAGCCCTTGAACTTCAGGGCCTGAGAGGAGGTTACACAAACATTTCCAGGAGTCAAAGTCAGAGGAAAAACCAAAAGTGTCTAAAAGAATTAATGGGTCCCAGTGAGGCCCATCCCCAACACAGGCTCCGCATGAACTCCTTGGAGGAGAGAATTGGAGGCCAGGATGACACAAAAAACTTCTCAGAGACTCAGTGTGGGAAGGAGAGCCCAAATTATTTTAAAGACCTTGAGTATTTCAAAATATTAATGATCCACACTGAATGTCAGTACAAAGCTCTAAAGGGACTCATTAAAGCAGATAATTGGGGCCATGATTGCACAAACTTCTCACAGTCTGTATCAAAGGGGAAACAGGAAGTACCTTAAAATAACTGAAGTACCTTGAAGCATTAATGAGCCCCACTGAGTGTTGTTACTGCGCTGTGCTGGGGCAGGGACTCTGCTGCCTGCCAGGGACAGCTCTCAGCCGGCCCGGGGAGCTGCTCCCAGCACTGGGGGACAAGATGTGGGGGGAAGGAGACAGCTGGTAAGGCTTGGAAGTGTTCTCCTTGTGTGGTGAGGATGCTGCATTGTTCAGGATTGCTCCCAGCATAACATTTAACTGCCGAACATTTACAAGTAGATTATACAGATAATGCAGCTAGACAGGGGCTGGATAAAAGGGAAAATCCTGCGTTCTTAATCTACTGCTGTGGGTTGCCTGGATTGGAAATTGCATAGAGATATCAATCTCTCAGTTCAGGTGAAGAAAAATAAAAACAATTTTCTCAAATCTGAACAAACCAGGCAGTGACAGCAATCACCACAGTGCACCTTAAAGGCAGCATCAGTGTCGCTTTTCCAGCCACCTCAGGGTTGCTCTGACGTTGCCATCATAGATAGCCTGCAGAGCCAGAGCTGCCCCTGGGCAGTGCCAGAGCTGGGAGGGGTCTGCAGGGCAGAGCTGAGCCCCCAGGGCTGGGCTGGGCTCTGGCAGCACTGGCAGGGCCCAGCCCTGGGCACAGGGAAGCAGCTGCTGGCAGGGACAGCTCCTGGCTGCAGAGCCCTGGGCAAGCAGTGGGGGGAAAGTGCCCCCAAGCTGTGCTGGGATATTTAAAGTCCTCTCCTAATGCAACTATTCTATGATTATTTTTTCTGCAGATCCCCATGCCAAGACAGCACAGATGTCCAACAGCAGCTCCATCAGCCACTTCCTCCTGCTGGCATTGGCAGACACGCGGCAGCTGCAGCTCCTGCACTTCTGCCTCTTGCTGGGCATCTCCCTGGCTGCCCTCCTGGGCAACGGCCTCATCATCAGCGCCGTAGCCTGCGGCCACCACCTGCACACGCCCATGTTCTTCTTCCTGCTCAACCTGGCCCTCAGCGACCTGGGCTCCATCTGCACCACTGTCCCCAAAGCCATGCACAATTCCCTCTGGGACACCAGGAACATCTCCTACACAGCATGTGCTGCACAGGTTTTTCTGATTATCTTCTTCCCTGGAACAGAGTTTTCCCTCCTGACCATCATGTGC
>NW_024367234.1:0-1862 GCF_014805655.1 Passer montanus | reverse complement strand
ATTCACCTGAAAATACCCAAAATTCACCCTAAATCGCCCGAAATTCACCCAAAACTGCTTGAAATTTACCAAAATTCACCCAAAACCACCTGAAAGTCACCCTCAATAGCACAAAATTCACCCAAAACTTCCTGAAATTCACCCAAAACTGCTTGAAATTTACCAAAATTCACCCGAAATTCACCCCAAACCACCTGAAATTCACCCAAAACACCCGAAATTCACCTCAAAATTCACCCAAAATACGCAAAATTCACCCGAAATTCACCTGAAATTCACCCTGAATACCCAAAATCCACCCAAAACCGCCTGAAATTCACCCAAAATTCACCTGGAAATGGTTAAAATTCACCCAAAACCACCGGAAATTCACCCAAAATCGCACAAAATTCACCCCAAAATTCCTGAAATTCACCCAAAACGCCCGAAATTCACCCAAAAATACCCAAAAATTCCACAAAACGCCCAAAATTCTCCCAAAATTCACCCGAATTCTCGCGGAGCCGTGACCCCAGCCAGAGAGCCCGGGGACAAACGGGGAAATGTCCCCAAAATGGGGACGGTGACCCCCGGAATGTCCCCAAAATGGGGACGGTGACCCCGGGGTGTCCCCGAGGTGGGGACACCGAGGCCACCGATGTCCCCAGATGTCCCCAAATGTCCCCAAAGGTTCTCAAAACGCCCCCAAATCCCCCCAAAATGGCCCCAAAATGGCCCCAGATGTCCCCAAATGTCCCCAAAGGTTCTCAAAACGCCCCCAAATCCCCCCAAAATGGCCCCAAAATGGCCCCAGATGTCCCCAGGTGTCCCCAAATCCCCCTGAAATGTCCCCAAATCCCCTCAAATTGTCCCCAAATCCCCCCTAAACTCCCCAAAATGTCCTAAATTTGTCCCCAAAATGGCCCCAGATGTCCCCAAATCCCCCAGAATGTCCCCAAATCCTCCTGAAATATCCCCAAATTGCCCCCAAACATCCCCAAATGTCCCCAAATCCCTCAAAATGTCCCCAGGTGTCCCCAAAAAGTCCCCAAATCCCCCCAAAACGTCCCCAAAATGGCCCCAGATGTCCCCAAAATGTGTCCAAATGTCCCCAGAACGTCCCCAGGTGTCCCCAAATCCCCCAAATGTCCTCAAATCATCCCCAGATGTCCCAAAATGTCCCCAAATCCCCCCTCAGTGTCCCCAAAGTGTCCTCAAATGTCCCCGAATCCCCCCAGAATGTCCCCAAACGTCCCAAAATGACCCCAAAGTGTCCCCAAACATCCCCAAAATGTCCCCAAGTGACCCAGGAGTCCCCAGATCCCCTCCCCCATCCCAGAAATGTCCCCAAATCCCCCCCCAGTTGTCCCCAGGTGTCCCCAAATGTCCCGAAATGTCCCCAAAATGTCCCCAGATTGTCCCCAAAACGACCCCAAATGACCCCAAAGTGTCCCAAAATGTCCCCAAAATTCCCCCTAAAGTCCCCAAATGTCTTCAAAATGTCCCCAAATTGTCCCCAGGTATCCCCAAATCCCCTGAAATGTCCCCAAATGTCCCCAAATCCCTCAGAATGTCCCCAAATCCTCCTGAAATGTCCCCAAATTGTCCCCAAATGTCCCCAGAACATCCCCAGGTGTCCCCAAATCCCCCCAAATGTCCCCAAAATTCCCCCTAAAGTCCCCAAATGTCCCCAGAATGTCCCCAAATCCTCCTGAAATGTCCCCAAATTGCCCCCAAACATCCCCAAAATGGCCCCAAATCCCCCCAAAATGTCCCCAAATCCCCTCTCCCATCCCAGAAATGGCCCCAAATGTCCCCAAATCCCCCTCAAAGTGTCCCCAAATCCCCCCGAATGTCCCCAAAATGTCCCCAAATTGTCCCCA
>NW_024367233.1:0-1862 GCF_014805655.1 Passer montanus | reverse complement strand
AGGGGACAGGGGACAGCCCTCCCGCTGCTGTCACTCCTGGAAGAGTCCCAGGGCAGTGAGGGTCTGGTGGTGCCGAGCTGGAGACCCCACTGGTGGCACAGGGGGCTCGTGGTGTGAGTGGGATTTCTTTGGTGGGACAGCAGGTATCCTTGTGCTAAGGGAGCTGAGGGCACTGGGGTGCTGAGGTGAGACTGGGACAAACTGGAGGAGGGTGGGGAGAAGGGCACCCCTGCCCTGCTTGCTCAGTGGAGAGATGAGCTGGCAACATGGTGAGTCCAAAGCTGAAAAAGGGGGAAAAACCTTGAAAAGGAGAATGTATGGGGGCTTAAAACAGCACAGCACATCTTGAAAGCATAGCTTGGATCCCTTTATCATCTCCAGAGTGACTGATGCAAGGGAAGCTGCTCACCAGGGCTTGGGCTCACAGGGAGTGAGTCAGGAGGGCTGCAGTCCCAGCTCTTGAGTCACTGCTGGCAGCACTGGAAGCCCCCCTGCCCTTTTACTTGTGAGTGGTGATGGAGTCACTGTCCCCTTGGGGGAAAATCATCAATTTATCATTGAGGCCTGAAATAAGGAGAGAAATTCTCCCCTGGGGTGCTGACCCAGCCAGCAATGGTGGCAAAAGATGATTCCTGGAAGGGCAGTGAGTATCAGATCCCTGCTTCAAGGCATGAGGTTTGCCTGGAAACCAGGCCAAGCAAAATGTGCTGGGAGTCATCCTCTGAGAGCTCTGCCTCACGAGGTGTGAAATATCTGCCTTTTCCCATCGTCTTCCAGGAGATGATTTTCTCTGCTTGAGCCACCCAAATTCTTGGCCTCACGTGGTTCAGGTGGCCCAAGCAGCCAGCAGTGATCAACCCCACATTGCTTTCATCCAGGGATGAAATCCCACTGAGGGGATTTAGCAGGACCAACCTTGCCTTGAACATGAAAGGCTGTGGCGAACCCCAGGAGCAGAGCATGCCAAGCACTGTTTTTATTGCTGGAAACAGCCAGGCATGAGGACTGGTGTCTTTTCTTCTGAGCCATCACACAATTCTGGGATGATTTTTCCCCTCTATACACAACCCAGAGCGTGCCTGCACTTCCCTGTGTCCTGCTGCCAGCTCACAGCTCTGCTCTGCCCCATCCCCTCTGGTGGATTTTTTCCCCCAGACGTTTTTCTCAGAGATCCACTCTTTTTTTTTTCCAAAACAGGCAGTTTCCCCTAACAGCAAGCACCCAGTGGCTGGCCGCTGATGGCTCAGTTGCTTTGCCCTATGCACAAAACTTTCCACTTGTGCTTCTCATCTGCCCAGAGGAGGAAGTGCCCTGCTCTCTCCTGCAGAAGGCAAACGTCTGCCCTCCTGTGTTCAAAGTCCCCTCCAGAGAGCAGCCGAGGGTGCACTGACCTCATGGGGTAAATATTTTCCATGACATCTCCTCCTGACATCTCCTCCCGGGCTCTGTACCTAGAGCTGACCCAGCTCTGCCTTTACAGCCAGCTCCTCGCTTCCCTACGTGTCCCCACGCAATGTCACCCCCTGAAGGTCTCAGTGACCCCTCTGCACACTCTGCTGGCCAAGGAGGTGGCCTCTGGGCCAGTGCTGCTCCCCAGGGACACCAAATCCTTCTGGTTTGCTGTGATGGCATCTCCAGCATGTCCCCATGCCTGCTCAGAGCTCTAGTGCCCGTGGCCATGGGCTGATGCCAAGGCAGCTGGGAAAGTGGAGCCAGCAGGCACAAAGCACCCTGAGGTGGGATGCAGGGAGCTTGTCTGGAAGTGGGAACAACTTGTCAGCAGGCCTGGATGGCAGGGGAGACACCCACTGACTCCATCCCTGCTGCTCACCCAGCTGGATGGGAAGGGGAGGATGATCCAA
>NW_024367232.1:0-1864 GCF_014805655.1 Passer montanus | reverse complement strand
AAAACACCCCAAAATCCTGCAGGGTACAGGACCTTTTATAGACCCCAAAATTCCATAAAAATCCCATAAAAACCCCACAAAAATCCCATAGAAATGGCACAAAATCCCCAAAATCGGCCCCTACAAGGAGATCACCGAGGCCAGCGTGGGCTCCTGCGAGGCCAAACGGGCCGTGAGTCACCCCAGAAACACCCCAAAAGCACCCCAAAAATATCCCAAAATCCTGCAGTGTTCAGAACCCTTTGTAGGTCACAAAAACCCCACAAAATCCCCAAAATCGACCCCTACAAGGAGATCACCGAGGCCTGTGTGGGCTCCTGCGAGGCCAAACGGGCCGTGAGTCACCCCAGAAATGTCCTAAAAGCACCCCAAAATCCTGCAGGGTACAAAGCCCTTTATAGACCCCAAAACCCCACAAAAATCCCATAAAAAAACCCCATAAAAATGGCACAAAATCCCCAAAATCGGCCCCTACAAGGAGATCACCGAGGCCTGCGTGGGCTCCTGCGAGGCCAAACGGGCCGTGAGTCACCCCAAAAATATCCTAAAAGCACCCCAAAATCCTGCAGGGTACAAAACCCTCTATAGACCCCAAAAACCCCACAAAAATCCCATAGAAATGGCACAAAATCCCCCAAAATCGGCCCCTACAAGGAGATCACCGAGGCTTCTGTGGGGTTTTGTGGGGCCAAATGGGCCATGAGTCACCCCAGAAATGTCCTAAAAACACCCCAAAATCCTGCAGGGTCACAGGGACACAAAAACCCCACAAAAATCCCATAAAATCCCCATAAAAATGACACAAAATCCCCAAAATCAGCCCCTACAAGGAGATCACCGAGGCCTGCGTGGGCTCCTGAGAGGCCAAACGGGCCGTGAGTCACCCCAGAAATGTCCTAAAAACACGCCAAAATCCTGCAGGGTCACAGGGACCCAAAAACCCCATAAAAGTCTCATAAAAAATCCACAAAAATGGCACAGAATCCCCAAAATCGGCTCCTACAAGGAGATCACCGAGGCTTCTGTGGGGTTTTGTGGGGCCAAATGGGCCATGAGTCACCCCAGAAATGTCCTAAAAACACGCCAAAATCCTGCAGGGTCACAGGGACACAAAAACCCCATAAAAGTCTCATAAAAAACCCACAAAAATGGCACAAAATCCCCAAAATCGGCTCCTACAAGGAGATCACCGAGGCTTGTGTGGGGCCTAAGGGGCCATGAGTCACCCCAAAAACACCCCAAAGCACCCCAAAATCCTGTAGGGTCCAGAGCCCTTTATAGGCCCCAAAAACCCCACAAAAATCCCATAAAAATGGCACAAAATCCCCAAAATCGGCCCCTACAAGGAGATCACCGAGGCCTGCGTGGGCTCCTGAGAGGCCAAACGGGCCGAGAGTGACCCAAGGAGATCACCGAGGCTTGTGTGGGGCCTAAGGGGCCATGAGTCACCCCAAAAACACCCCAAAGCACCCCAAAATCCTGTAGGGTCCAGAGCCCTTTATAGGCCCCAAAAACCCCACAAAAATCCCATAAAAATGGCACAAAATCCCCAAAATCGGCCCCTACAAGGAGATCACCGAGGCCTGCGTGGGCTCCTGAGAGGCCAAACGGGCCGTGAGTCACCCCAGAAATGTCCTAAAAGCACCCCAAAATCCTGCAGGGGACAAAACCCTCTATAGATCCCAAAAACCCCACAAAAACCCCATAGAAATGGCACAAAATCCCCAAAATCGGCCCCTACAAGGAGATCACCGAGGCTTCTGTGGGGTTTTGTGGGGCCAAATGGGTCAAGAGTGACCCCAAAAACACCCCAAAGCACCCCAAATGTCCCTGGGGTATCCCCAGAGTGTCCCCAGTGTGTCCC
>NW_024367231.1:0-1867 GCF_014805655.1 Passer montanus | reverse complement strand
TCCCGGCGTTCCCTGGAATTCCTGTTGTTGTTCCCGTGGTCCCTCCCGGCGTTCCCGGCGTTCCCGGCGTTCCCGGTGTCCCAGATCTCGGCGCGGGGCCTGCGGCGCTCGCTGGTGTTCGAGGACGATCTGCGCTTCGAGGTTTTCTTCCGCAGCCGCCTGACGGAGCTGATGGAGCAGCTGGACGAGGCGGCCGTCGACTGGGACCTCATGTGAGCCTTCGTCACCCTCATCATCCTCACCCTCATCACCCTCATCACCCTCATCATCCTCATCATCCTTATCCCGGTCCAAATCCCCCAGGACCTCATGTGAGCCTTCGTCACCCCCATCATCCTCATCACCCTCATCACCCTCATCATCCTCATCCCAGAACTCATCCCAATCCTCATCCCGGTCCAAATCCCTGGGACCTCATGTGAGCCTTCATCATCACCCTCATCACCCTCATCATCCTTATCCCGGTCCAAATCCCTTGGGACCTCATGTGAGCCTTCATCGTCACCCTCATCACCCTCATCACCCTCATCACCCTCATCATCCTCATCATCCTCATCCCAGTCCAAATCCCCCAGGACCTCATGTGAGCCTTCATCACCACCCTCATCATCCTCATCATCCTCATCCTCATCACCCTCATCATCCTCATCCCAGAACTCATCCCAATCCTCATCCCAGTCCAAATCCCCTGGGACCTCGTGTGAGCCTTCATCATCACCCTCATCATCCTCATCATCCTCATCCTCATCCCAATCCTCATCCCAAAACTCATCCTTATCCTGAAACTCATCCCAGTCCAAATCCCCTGGGACCTCATGTGAGCCTTCATCGTCATCCTCATCCTTGTCCCAACCCTCATCCAAATCCCAAAGTTTATCCTCATCCCAAAATTCATCCCAGTCTCCTGGGACCTCGTGTGAGCCTTCATCCTCATCCTCATCCCAGTGCTCCCCATTTCCTGAGGCCCTCGTGGATCCCATTGGGCCAAATGATCCCATTGATCCCAAGGGTCCCATTGATCCCAATGATCCCATTGATCTCATTGACCCCATTGATCTCATTGATCCCATTGACCCCATTGACATCGTTCATCCCATTGATCTCATTGATCCCATTGACTGCATTGACCCCACTGATCTCATTGATCCCATTGACCTCGTTCATCCCATTGATCCCACTGACCTCATTCATCCCTTTGATCTCATTGATCCCATTGACCGCATTGACCCCATTGATCTCATTGATCCCATTAACCTCATTCATCCCATTGATCCCACTGATCCCAATGACCCCATTGATCCCATTGACCTCGTTCATCCCATTGATCCCACTGACCTCATTCATCCCTTTGATCTCATTGATCCCATTGACTGCATTGACCCCATTGATCTCATTGATCCCATTAACCTCATTCATCCCATTGATCCCACTGATCCCAATGACCCCATTGATCCCAATGACCCCATTGATCTCATTCATCGTAAAGACACCAATGATCCCAATGACCACACTGACCCCTTTGATCCCATTGGCCATATAGATCTCATTCATCCCAATGATGTCAATGACCCCAATTATCCCATTAATCCCATTGACCCCAATGACCCCACTGACTCCCATGACCCCATTGACTGCATTGATCCCATTGATTCATTCATCCCAATGACACCAGTGATCCCATTGACTGCATTGATCCCATTGATCTCATTCATCACAATGACACCATTGATCCCATTGACCCCATTGCTCCCAATGATCCCATGGATTGTAATGATCCATATCCCACTGTTCTCATTGATCCCATAGACGGCATTTATCCCATTGATCTCATTGACTCCATTGATCCCATTGACCCAATTAATCTCAT
>NW_024367230.1:0-1868 GCF_014805655.1 Passer montanus | reverse complement strand
GATTTTATGGCATTTTTTGGTGATTTTTGATGATTTTTGGTGATTTTTGGGGGATTTTGGGGAATTTTGGGGTGTTATTCCACACCAATGCCTGGTCCTGTTCCTGGGGCTCGTCACTTACTGCCTGTGAAATTTGGGGCGATTTCAGGAGGTTTTGGGACATTTTGGGTGATTTTTGGGGATTTTGAGTGATTTTATGGCATTTTTTGGTGATTTTTGGGGATTTTTGGGGATTTTTTGGGGGATTTTGGGGAATTTTGGGGTGTTATTCCCTGCTGCTGTTCCTGGGGCTCGTCACCTGCTGCCTGCGAAGGAAACTGGAGAAATTTTTGGATTTTTGGGAATTTTTGTGAATTTTTCGGGATTTTTTTGCGTTTTTGGTGATTTTTGCGTCATTTTGTGGCATTTTTGGGGGGTTTTGGGTGGATTTGGGGCCGGTTTTGGGGCATTTCCCGCCGCTTTTGGGGTTTTTCTGCCCCTCGGCCTGAACTGGGGGCGGGTGGGGGATCCCAGTTCCCCCCCAGTCCCTCCCAGTTTGATCCCAGTATAAACCAGTCCATCCCAAGTCCCTCCCACTCCCATCCCAGTCCACTCCCAGTTTGATCCCAGTCCCCTCCCAGTCCCCTCCCAGTCACTCCCAGTATAAACCAGTCCCTCCCAGTTCCCCCCAGTTTGATCCCAGTATAAACCAGTCCCTCCCAGTTCCCAATTCCCTGCTGCTGTTCCTGGGGCTCGTCACCTGCTGCCTGCGAAGGAAACTGGAGAAATTTTTCGATTTTTGGGAATTTTTGTGAATTTTTCGGGATTTTTTTGCGTTTTTGGTGATTTTTGCGTCATTTTGTGGCATTTTTGGGGGATTTTGGGTGGATTTGGGGCTGGTTTTGGGGCATTTCCCGCCGCTTTTGGGGTTTTTCTGCCCCTCGGCCTGAACTGGGGGCGGGTGGGGGATCCCAGTTCCCCCCAGTCCCTCCCAGTTTGATCCCAGTATAAACCAGTCCATCCCAAGTCCCTCCCACTCCCATCCCAGTCCACTCCCAGTTTGATCCCAGTCCCTCCCAGTTCATTCCCAGTCCCCTCCCAGTCCCTTCGCAGTATAAACCAGTGCTCCCAGTCCCTCCCAGTGCTCCCAGTGCTCCCAGTCCCTCCCAGTCCCTCCCAGTTCATTCCCAGTCCCCTCCCAGTCCCTTCGCAGTATAAACCAGTGCTCCCAGTCCCTCCCAGTGCTCCCAGTGCTCCCAGTCCCTCCCAGTCCCTCCCAGTTCATTCCCAGTCCCCTCCCAGTCCCTTCGCAGTATAAACCAGTGCTCCCAGTCCCTCCCAGTGCTCCCAGTGCTCCCAGTCCCTCCCAGTCCCTCCCAGTTCATTCCCAGTCCCCTCCCAGTCCCTTCGCAGTATAAACCAGTGCTCCCAGTCCCTCCCAGTGCTCCCAGTGCTCCCAGTCCCTCCCAGTCCCTCCCAGTTCATTCCCAGTCCCCTCCCAGTCCCTTCGCAGTATAAACCAGTGCTCCCAGTCCCTCCCAGTGCTCCCAGTGCTCCCAGTCCCTCCCAGTCCCTCCCAGTTCATTCCCAGTCCCCTCCCAGTCCCTTCGCAGTATAAACCAGTGCTCCCAGTCCCTCCCAGTGCTCCCAGTGCTCCCAGTCCCTCCCAGTCCCTCCCAGTTCATTCCCAGTCCCCTCCCAGTCCCTTCGCAGTATAAACCAGTGCTCCCAGTCCCTCCCAGTGCTCCCAGTCACGCCCAGTTCCCCAGGGCCACCTCTCCCCTGCTCCTGGTCGCTCTCGCCGTTTTCGTCGCCGCCGTCGTCGCCGTCCGGACCCGGGAGGCGCCGCTGGTGCTGCTGGGTGAGACTGGTTTATACTGGTTTGTACT
>NW_024367229.1:0-1869 GCF_014805655.1 Passer montanus | reverse complement strand
TTTTGGGGTTCCCTGGCTGATTTTGGGGTTCCCAGGTCCCTGTGTCCCCCCCATCCATCCCCGGGGTGATTTTGGGGTTCCCTGGATGATTTTGGTGTTCTTGAGGTTGCTGATTTTGGGGTCTCTGGATGGATTTTGGGGTTCCTGGGGTGGCTGATTTGGGGTCTCTGATTTTGGGGTCTCAGGTCCCTGTGCCCCCCCCCCCCCCATCCATCCCTGGGGGGGGGCTGTTTTTGGGGTCTCTGGTTGATTTTGGGATCTCTGGTTGATTTTGGGGTCTGTGGATAATTTTGGGGTCTCTGATTTTGGGTCTGTGTCTGATTTTGGGGTCTCTGATTTTGGGGTCTGTGGATAATTTTGGGGTCTGTGTCTGATTTTGGGGTCTGTGGATAATTTTGGGGTCTCTGATTTTGGGGTCCTCCTCCCCAGGTCACAGGGGCCCCCCCTGTCCATCCCGGGGTGATTTTGGGGTCCCTGGGGTGGCTGATTTTGGGGTCCCTGTTTGTGCTGGATTTTGGGGTGCCCTCCCCAGGTCGCTGTGGCCCCCCCCGGCTGTGCCCAGGGGCTGATTTTAGGGTCTCTGGTTGATTTGGGGTCTCTGATTTGGGGTCCCAGGTCGCTGTGGCCCCCCCCGTCCCTCCCCGGGGGCCGGGCGCTGTCGGAGCCGGAGCTGCAGCAGCTGCTGGAGCCGGGGCTGCGCCGGGGCCCGCGCACCGTGCTGCTCTTCCTGCAGGACCAGGTCAGCCAAAAACCCCAAAAATAATCCCAAAAATACCCCCAAACCAGCCCCAACCCTGCCCCGCACCGTGCTGCTCTTCCTGCAGGACCAGGTGAGACAAAAACCCCCTAAATAACCCCAAAAATATCCCCAGACCCTGCCCCGCACCGTGCTCTCTTCCTGCAGGACCAGGTGAGACAAAAACCCCCTAAATAACCCCAAAAATATCCCCAGACCCTGCCCCGCACCGTGCTCTCTTCCTGCAGGACCAGGTGAGACAAAAACCCCCTAAATAACCCCAAAAATAACCCCAAACCAACCCCAACCCTGCCCGCACCGTGCTCTCTTCCTGCAGGACCAGGTCAGCCCCAAAATACCCTAAAATAACCCCAAAAATATCCCAAAAATAACCCCAACCCTGCCCCGCACTGTGCTGCTCTTCCTGCAGGACCAGGTGGGCTTAAAACCCTTTATTTAATCCTAAAAAATCCCTAAAAACATGCCCAGACCATGCCCCACACCGTGCTGCTGTTCCTGCAGGACCAGGTGGGCTTAAAACCCCTAAAATATCCCAAAATAATCCTAAAACCTTCCCCAACCCTGCCCGCACCGTGCTGCTCTTCCTGCAGGACCAGGTGGGCTTAAAACCCCAAAAACCAGGTGGGCCAAAAACCCCAAAAATAACCCCAAAAATATCCCCAACCCTGCCCCGCACCGTGCTGCTCTTGCTGCACGACCAGGTGAGACAAAAACACCCTAAATATCCCCAAAAAATATCCCAAAAATAACTCAAATAAACCCAAAAATGTCCCAAAAATAGCCCCCAAAATAGCCCAAATAAACCCAAAAATAACCCCAAAACCACAAAAATGACCCTAAAACGAACCAAATTAACCCCAAAAATAACCCCAAAACCACAAGAATGACCCTAAAACGAACCAAATTAACCCCAAAAATACCCCAGAAATATCTCAAAAATGCCCCAAAATGCCCCAATGACCCAAACGCCGCTGCCCCTCCCCCAGCTGTCGGTGGATGACGTCACCGCGTTCGGGGCCGTGTTCGGGAGCGAGCCCAGCGGAGCCTTCCCGCGCCTGAGGGTGAGGGGCGGGGCTAACACAGGGGGCGGGGCCAGCGGAGCCTTCCCGCGC
>NW_024367228.1:3672-169679 GCF_014805655.1 Passer montanus | reverse complement strand
GCCCGCGCTGCCGCTCGCCCCGGCCCGCGGAGCCTCCTGCGGCAGGACACTTTTTCTGGGGAGGGAAATCCCTAGCCTTGGGGGAGTCTTGGCGCCAGAGTACCACCGGCAGTTGCTCCGCGCCCGTCCTCGCCCTTTGCTGGCCCGAGCCGGCGGTTTGGTGCGCTGTCGTCTAGCGACAGGCGACTCTGCACCCTCCGAGAAACGCCGCGGCAAGAGCGGCACAAGGATTTTCTAGGGAAGCATGAAGCAGAGGCTGAGCTCGGTGGGACTGTGCCGCCTTCCACGGCAGGAGAAAGTGGCCTGGAGGCTAAATAGGGAGATTACGGCTATAACAGTAGAGAACGGCACTACAACTGGTGGGGAATCTCAGGCTGAGGAGAGGGGGTAAGGGAATCGCATTCCAACACGGCTCAGGTAGGGACGCGCACGCCTACTGGCCAGTCCTGCGGCTAAAAGGGAGGAGCGGCCGTTCTTCCCGCCTGGGCTTCCCGGTCGCAGGCAGACTGCGAGTGGCGTAGCGGCTCCTCGTCCTTGTCCAGCCCCGCCTCAGCATTGCTATGAAGGCTGGGCAGGATGGGTCTCAGGAACCGGAATTCGCTCCTCCCCGAGCCGCTGGTCATACACATTTCGTAGCGGTAAGCCGGCGACAGAGTGCCCGTGCTGCCCACGCCCACGCCGTCGCTGGCGAAATCTCCGTCCGCGTAGCAGCTGGGAGAGGGAGGAGGAAGCTCTGCCCGAATGCGAGCTTTGCAGAGAGTGTTGGCCGTTAAGACAAGGACGGACAGGAGGAAAAGGGACGAGACGCAGACCAGCGAGGCGATGAGGTAAGTAGTGAGCATTTCCTCTTCGGCCACCTGCGGCTGCTGTCCGCTCGCAGGATCGTGGCCAAGCTGGTGGAAGGCATCGGAGAAATCGTCCACCAGTGCCACGGCGAGGGTGGCAGTGGCAGAGCGCGGCGGCTGCCCGCGGTCCCGCACCAGCACGATGAGCCTCTGCCGGGCCGCGTCCCTCTCTGTCACGGCCCGCGCCGTGCGCACCTCGCCGCTGTGCAGCCCCACGCGGAACAGCGCCGGCTCCGTGGCCTTGGCCAGCTCGTAGGACAGCCACGCGTTCTGCCCCGCGTCCGCGTCCACCGCCACCACCTTGGCCACCAGGTAGCCGGAGGGTGCCCAGCGCGGCACCAGCTCTCCGGCCGCGCTGCTCTCGGCGCCCGGGTGCAGCAGCACGGGCGCGTTGTCGTTCTCGTCCCGCACGACGATGCGCAGCACGGCCTGGGCGCTGAGCGGCGGGGAGCCGCCGTCGGCTGCGCGCACTCTCACCTCGAAGGCAGGGACCTTCTCGTAGTCCAGCGGGCGCAAACTCCGGACAGTTCCACTCTCCGCGTCCACTGACACGAATGATGCCGCGGCGAGGGTGCCTGTCAGTGGCGGCACTAGCGAGTATCTGACACGGGCGTTCTCTCCCGCGTCAGGGTCCGTGGCACTGAGGCGTCCCAGACTCCTCCCCGCGGGCTCGTTTTCGCTCACCACCATGGTGTAAATGGCCTGGGTGAAGGTGGGTGCATTGTCGTTCACATCCAAGAGCCGCACGAGCAGGGTCTTGGTTGCCGAGAGGGCGGGGGAGCCCTGGTCTCGAGCTCGCACTGTCATGTTGTATTCCTCCACCTGCTCCCGGTCCAGCGTCTCTGATGTCACCAGCGCGTACGCGTCGGCTGCCAGCAGAGTGATCCTGAAGGGTTGCTCTCCCATCAGCTCGCAGGTCGTCCTGCCGTTGTCCCCCGAGTCCCGATCCCTGACGTTGAAGAGGGCCACCACAGTGTCCGGCGGGGCGGCTTCGGAGAGGGTGCTGGTGAGCGAGGTGATGATCACCTCGGGGGCATTGTCGTTCACGTCCTTCACCTGCACCTCCACCTTGCAATGCGTGGAGAGGCCCCCTCCATCTAAGGCCTGAACATCTATCTCGTAGGTTTTTGTTTCTTCATAATCCAAAGCTTTTTTGAGTCGAATCTGACCTGTCTTTGGGTTTATTTTAAATGTCTCGAAATTTTCCTCTGAATTTTGAACTATGGAATAGACGATTTCTCCATATGTACCTAAGTCTAAATCGCTAGCAGACACTACGGCCACTACGGTGTCCTGTGAGCTATTTTCCATTACCGAGACTTTATACAGACTTCGAGTAAATACTGGGCTGTTGTCGTTTATATCCAGGACTACCACGCGGATTAAAGCTGTGCCAGACCGCGGTGGAGTCCCACCATCCACACCCGTGATGCTGAAAGCAACTTCTGCCTGCCGCTCCCGATCCAGGGCTCGATCCAACACCAGCTCTGCATACTTCCTACCATCACTCCGCCGCCGGGTGTAGACAAAGAAATACTCGTTCGAGCTGATACTATAATGCTGAAGACTATTATTCCCCACGTCTGGATCGTAAGCGCTTTCCAACAAAAACCGAGTGCCCGGCACTGTTGACTCCGAAATCTTTAAAACAATCTCTTTGTTTAAGAACACAGGAGCATGATCATTTATGTCGGTGAGTCTTACCTCAGCTCGGAAGGACTGCAGTGGGCTCTCCAGCAGCACCTGAAAACGCACCAAGCAGGGTTCGCTCTGTCCACACAGCTCTTCCCGGTCCATTTGCTCTCTCACCACCAAATCTCCGGTGTGCTGGTTCAGCTGTAAATACTGCTTTTCTCCTTCAGGAACGACTCGAGCCTGACGAGCCAGTAATTCCTCACCGGTTAGTCCCAAATCCTTAGCGATATTCGCCACAAAAGAGCCTCTCTCCGCCTCTTCGGGCACAGAGTACCGAGCGGTTTCTGCTCCCATCCCCGAGAGGCAGAGGACAAGGATCAGAGCGCCTGCTCGCCCCGGCAGCGCTTCCTCGCTCTTCCTCGGTTTCATTCCCTTCCAGAGACCCGATCTCCTCTCCTGAAAGCTGGATGGAGCTGCCGACACAGCCTGCCGCCCCCCGAGCGGAGCAGCCCGAAATGGTGCAGCCCCGCCCGCCCGAATCGCGGGATCAGCGGAGCTGGGAGCTGCGCGGAGCTTCCGCGGTCAGCAGCGGCACCAGGCGGCCGGTCTGTGGAAGGAGTCCAAGATTTCCCCCCGCAAAGCCTGGAAAGCAAAGATTAACGGCTCGTTTTCTCTCTTCCTAGGTCAAAGCATAGATATTTAAATGTCCATACAGCCGTGTTTGAAGTATGGTTACTGGTTGAATGAGCACTGCCTCTGTTTATTTAAAGCTGGGTTGTTCCTTTTGTTTTGGTTCCCCCTCCCTTGCCCCCAGTGTGAACGCTTTGAGTAAATGACTCTCCGACTGTTCAGCTAGAAGAGCTGTGTGTTGTTACAGGGGTCCAGCCACCAGGTGAGGAGGTCTTTTAACCACGGCAGCAATGGCCAAAGTCGTTCTCGGAATGGGCAGAGATTGTTCCCGCAGTTTATGATCTCTCCTGCTGGGAGCCTTTGGGAATGGGCTGAAGGCAGCATCTCAGACCTCAACTCCACTCAGAAAAAAACTCCTCCGCCTTGCTGCGAATTCTGAGACCGTCCTATTTCCCAGGTCTTTCTGATTTCCCCTGCATAAATTCCACTCCAGATACACGGATTTATTCCCGAAATCTTGTTATTGAATTGTTTTTTTCCTCGGCGATGACTGCAGCAAGTGATCTCGAGACAGCACACTCACCCGAGGGAGTTCCAAGTAGATTTTATTGTTTTCTGTCATCACTCATTTGACTCTTTAAAATGGTTCAACGAGAGGAATTACCACATTACTTTATAGTTTAATACCGACTGAGGAAAGAAAACCAGAAAGCTTCTTGACACCCTATATTCTACAGTGTCCTAAGCTAATTGTAAATGGTTTTGTATATTTTACTGAAAAACTACAAAGAATACTTTTAATTATCTTGGTTTTTAAAAACCGCGAAATGGTATTTTGAATTTTGTGGAAAAAAAGAAAGGACTAGAGAATACACTGCCCAAAGCCCACTCTTTACAATTAGGAGAGCCTGTAAGCTCCTGGTCAAATATGCCAATTGTGCCAATGCGAGAAGTTCAAAATGTAAACAGCTTCTGCTTATTTTGTAAGAAATTCCTTTGCAACCACAACTTAATTTTGCATAATATCTGTTTTACCTGGTGTTGAATACACGGCAGAAAATTAAGATATTATTACAAAGCTCTCTCCACTAAAAAAAAAAAAAAAAAAAAAAAAAAAAAAAAAAAAAATTTATAAAAAAACCTCCCCCCCAAAAAAAAAAAAAAAAAAAAAAAAAAAAAAAAAAAAGCATGAAAGGAAACCCCCCTGAGAAGGTGGTGTAACAAGAAGTTAAAGATCTGCTGACAGGTTTCAGTATTTCTCGAAGTATGTAGAAGCAGTAGCATTCTCACAATCATACATTATTATGTAATCAACATGCAGCACAGTTCTCCTCCATCGACAGCACAATTACAAAATACCTACATGAAAAAAGTACTGCTCAAGGGGAAAGTACTCTCACAGAGAAGGTTTGATCTCCCTGGTACATTTTAAGGAGGTGTTTGGTCTCTTTGTTCCCTTTTCCCTGTGAGGACAGACATACTTGTCTTTCTCTTCACTTATTGATGGGCGAGCCAAGGGTTTTGCTCAGAACTGACATTTAGCTCCAGCTCCCTGTTTGCAGCTGCATCTGCAGCTCTGGGCCCCGTATCTTCAGAGAGGGAAGCACTGCCCTGCAAAGAACAGAGAGAGCAGTTGTCATTTGGAGTTGAAGGGAAGCAGGCGTCACCGAGAAGCTTAGAGGATGTGTCTTACACCACTGCCTGTGCCACACCACTCCTCCCTACTGAGAGCCAAAGAGAAAGTAAGACTTGGTGGATCTCTGACCTGAATGGAGAACACCTGAAGTCAGAAACCATCCTCCAAAAAGGTACTATTACAAAACCTTAATGGGTCACTATAAAACTTTTATGAGTTTTGAGTAATTCGAAATGGTGAGAGCCCCAAACAGAAACCACCTTCTCACAAACAGTAAATGTGGTTTAATGTTGATATATCAAGAAGCCTCATCGTCTTCCCCGAAGCTACTGTGATTGTCACAACCTGCAGTAGAGCCCAAGTCACCAGTGGTTATGAAATACAAAAATATTAACTGACCCTGATGGTGCTTGTGTTCCTCCAGCCTCATATATGTTCATCATCCTGTCTACTGTGAAATGCTAGATGGATCCTTGGAAACTCTCCATGGAGAGTCCCAAAGAATCCCATTCTAAGAGGTGACTGACTCTGATAACCACACTCTTCGCCAACACTATCCGTGCAAGTCACAAAAACGTAAGGGAATTGAATGGCAGAGGTTCCCACCTGCACAGCCTCCAGCAGTTTGTAAGACAGCTTGAGTTCAGCACTGCCACCACCCTGGTGAGTGGCACATGGGAGCACCGAGTGCCAGCTCCCAACAGCAGTGCAGAGAACACCACTGGTGACATCCCTTTGCACAGCTGTCCCCACAGTCCCATCTGACACTGGACAGGCCACTACGGCCATTCCTGTCACTGCCACCTCCGGGAGGATGTATCCCTGGGAATGGTGTCATTGCTGCTGCAGGCCCTACAGGCTCCAGACAGTGGATGGGCAGGACCCCCATGTCTGTAGGCACAAGGGTCACTGCCACCTCCGGGAGGATGTATCCCTGGGAATGGTGTCATTGCTGCTCCAGGCCCTACAGGCTCTACACAGTGAGGCAGGACCCCCATGTCTGTAGGCACAAGTTGTGTGGTAATTGGGAGTGGGGCTGCGGCCCAGCCTCATCCCTAATGGGCTACGGCTGAGCAGGACAGGTGACCAGTATTGAAGGTAGTGAGACCTGGAGTGCCCAGGTGCACTGACCAGTCACAGAAAGGCAGAGAGGACACACAGGTGCAATGCATGAACATGAAGGGTATAAAAGGTGGGGCTAAAGAACAAGAAGGGCACAGGTTTGGAACCTTCTGCAGTGGTGTGGTGTTACTCTGTATGGGCTGATGCGTGAAACCTTCTAAAATTGTATAGTGATACTCTGTGTATTGTGGCCATCTCAGCTACAACACATAACTACCTGTAATTTCACCTTCTCATGGCTCAACTCTTCCCCTTTGAAGTGACACCAAAGACTCGATCTACCACAAAAGCTCAGCACAGATATGGGTCCAGCTGCCCAGAGAGGTGGGGGGTGCCCCACCCCTGGAAATATCCAAGGTCAGGTTGGCTGGAGCTCTGAGCAGCCTGATCTAGTTGAAGGTATCTGTGCTCATGGCATGAGGGTTTGAAATTAATGGCTTTTAGAGGTCAATTACAACCCAAAATATTCAATTCTTCTCTGATGCAGAGAGGCATGTTTAGTCAGCATTTGGGGAGCAGCTGAGGGATCCTCCTGGGAGGCCTCTCCAGCAGTTCTGAGATACCTTCCATCACCTCCTCCCACCCCAGGGACTCCTCCGCTAGCAGTTCTGCACCTTCAATGCTCCTTGCTCCCAGGTCTTGTCACACCTCCCTGCAGTTCTGAGATGCCTTCCATCACCTCCTCCCACCCCAGGGACTCCTCCGCTAGCAGTTCTGCACCTTCAATGCTCCTTGCTCCCAGGGCTTGTCACGCCTCCCTCCCGCCCGCCCGATGGCCCTGTCAGTCCCTCACCTGCGCAGTCCAGTCGCCCTCGCCGCCGAGGTTGGCCGCATCCTGCGAGCACACCGAGCTCCGCTGCTCGCCCGGGCCGGGGGGCAGCCCGGCGGGGAAGCAGGGGAAGAGCGGCCTGAGGAAACGGAACTCGCTGTTGACGGTCCCGGCGGCGAAGCAGACGTCGTACACGTAGCTGCGGGGCAGGGAGCCCGCGCTGCTCTCCGTGGCAGTGGCCGGGAACGTGGGCAAAGTCTCCGTCTCTCTCCGCCTGGCCCGCCGCACCTTCACTACCACGGCGGTCACTGCGGTGGCGAGGAACAGCGCCGACACGCAGACCAGCGAGGCGATCAGGTAAAGAGTAAGCGGCTCGTCGGGCTCGGCGGCCGGTGCCTCCTCTCTCACCCGTAAATGGGCTTCGGAGAAGCCGTCCACCAGTGCCACGGCGAGGGTGGCAGTGGCAGAGCGCGGCGGCTGCCCGCGGTCCCGCACCAGCACGATGAGCCTCTGCCGGGCCGCGTCCCTCTCTGTCACGGCCCGCGCCGTGCGCACCTCGCCGCTGTGCAGCCCCACGCGGAACAGCGCCGGCTCCGTGGCCTTGGCCAGCTCGTAGGACAGCCACGCGTTCTGCCCCGCGTCCGCGTCCACCGCCACCACCTTGGCCACCAGGTAGCCGGAGGGTGCCCAGCGCGGCACCAGCTCTCCGGCCGCGCTGCTCTCGGCGCCCGGGTGCAGCAGCACGGGCGCGTTGTCGTTCTCGTCCCGCACGACGATGCGCAGCACGGCCTGGGCGCTGAGCGGCGGGGAGCCGCCGTCGGCTGCGCGCACTCTCACCTCGAAGGCGCGCACCTTCTCGTAGTCCAGCGGGCGGAGGATATAAACATCCCCGTTTTCAGCATTGACTGACACTTCGGGCTGCTCTTTGCCCTCCTGCCGCACCAGTGCGTAGTTCACACGGGCATTTATTCCTGCGTCGGCGTCCGTGGCCTTCATGCTGCCGATCCGGAGCATGGGGCTGTTGTTCTCCGTGACAGACATGGTGTAAATCTCCTGGGTGAACTTTGGGGGGTTGTCGTTCACATCGGATATCTGCACGAAGATGCTTTCCTGAGAGCTCAGCCGCTTCCTGCCCCAGTCCGTGGCTGTGATGGTGATGTTATACTCCGCCGTCCTCTCCCTGTCCAGAGCCGCGTTTGTTCTCAGTTCGTAATAATTATCAAAAGTGGGGGTGAGACTGAATGGCAAGTCCCCGTCGATGGAACACTCCGTCCTGCCGTTGTCCCCGGAGTCCCGGTCCCGCACACTGAACAGAGCCACCACGGTGCGTGGCGGGGCGTCCTCGGGAATGGAGGCGCTGAGGGAGGTGAGCGCTATCTCCGGGGCGTTGTCATTCACGTCCAGGACCTCCACCTGCACTTTGCAATGCGCAGACAGCCCTCCGCCGTCCGTGGCTTTCACCATCATGGTGTGGGATTTTGCTTCCTCAAAATCCAGCTTGCCCGCGACTCGTATTTCACCGGTGGTCGGGTTCAGCTGGAAGAGCTGCCGGGATCGCTCCGATGTCTGGGTAAAGGCATAATACACTTCCCCGTTGGACCCTTCGTCGGGATCCTCGGCAGCGACCCTGACCACCAGCTGCCCCAGGGGGCTGTTCTCAGCCAGGCGCACCTCGTAGGTCTCCTTTTCGAAGACAGGAATGTTGTCATTGGCATCCAGCACCACGATCCGGACCTGAGCCGTGCCGGACCTGGGTGGTGACCCCCCGTCGGTGGCTGTCAGAAGTAAATTCAGCTCTCCCTGCTCTTCACGATCTAGCTGACGCTGTAGGACAAGTTCCAGGTATTTTACTCCATCTTTTGCTGTTCCAATAGCGAGGGAGAAATGAGGGTTGGGCCCGAGGCTGTAGTTCTGCAAACCGTTAATGCCCACGTCCTTGTCCTGGGCGCCTTCCAGGGGGAAACGGGAGCCAGGAGATGCTGTTTCTATAATTTTTAAAACCATCTCCTTCTGCGGAAACACGGGCGAGTTGTCGTTTACGTCACGAACTTCCACCTCCCCTCGGATAAGTTGCAATGGATTTTCAAAGAATATCTTAAAGACGAGCGTGCAGGTATCGCTCTGCGGACAGATCTCCTCTCGGTCCAGCGATTCCTTCGCCGTCAGGACTCCGGTGTTTTGATTGAGTCGGAAAAGCTGCTCGTTCCCCTCGGACACAACGCGAGCTTTGCGAGCCGCAAGCTGGCTCAGAGGAACCCCCAGGTCCTTGGAGATATTGGCGACAAAGGAGTCCCTCTCCATTTCCTCCGGCAGCGAGTAGCGGAGGGTTTCAGCCCCGCTCTGACACACGCAAACACACAGAATAAACAAGATCACTCGCCTCTTTCTGTCTCCGCTCCGTCTCCCACACGCCATCACTCCCCAGAAAAGCCATCCACCGTCCTGGGCGGCTCCCAGCATTTTTTAGTAGTGTCCGAAAAAGAGCGGTGTGAGCCGGCAGTCCTGGGGTGAAGGAATCTGGAAGCCCCGGAGTGCTCCGACTCCTTTGCGAGCAGCTCAGCTCACACGGGTTTTTTTTGTCTCCCTGTGTGTGCAAACCCGGGGCGGACCGAGGAACGCTCCGGTCCGCGGCCAACATCCCCACCCAGCGTCCGAAGGGGGAATATTTCCTCTCAATCGGGGCAGCGCTGCTGGCTCGGGGTTTGCTGCTTGAACCCGCACTCTTTGTGCCAAAGAGGAGAAAAAAGGTGCGGTGTAAAAGCTCTCCTCTCTCGGAAGTGGGATCCCTGCCCACACACAAAGCGCTGCCCTGGGCATCACATCCCAGCTCGCAACCACGAACTCTTCATACACAGTTTTGGTTTGCGTTGTGTAGACACGGCAAGTTCCACTGCCACAGAAAAGATTTTCCTTCTCTTCTCCACTTGCTAATCAGCATAGGGCGATTGGTAAGTGAGGCGAGTCAGAGAAACTATTAAAAATGAGAGCTGGTGCCAGAGAACTGACGAGGAACTGGCCCTAAATAAAACCTTCATTATCACCACAGCTCGCCATCACAGCAGGATGATAAAGCTGTCCTAGGGCACATCATCCTAATGCTGTTCTTTTCTTACTGGGTATCACACCTCGCCCGACTTTTACACTTTTCTATGTGAAAAAAGGTGCTAAACGAAGTTCTCTATCTGCCTAGGGAGGTATGGCCAACAGACAGTTAATACAACAGGCAAGGAAACAAACACGGAGCCCCGAAATAAAACTCCGCGATACACAAATGCTAACGAGGAGATAAGGGAGACAATAGCAAAGACAAGGCTCTCATCACAGTAACTGACGGGCCATTAAAAGAATAATTGAAACGTAGACCTCTGAGGTTCAACAAAAATCTCTGTAAAAGATAAAAGAAAAAAGTTCTAAAGATTCTCACGGATTATCAGAAAAAATGTCATGGAAGAGAACAAATTGATGACGAGGCGTTTGAGGGGGGTCCCGGAATTTGCAAGACTTATGAGATTTTTAGAGGTAGAATCAAACTCGCTAAGAGGGAGATGTCTGCAGCAGACCTGATAGGAACAACCGTGGGAAAACGGAGGTGGAGGGGATATCGAGGGGTTCTGAGCACAGTCGGGTACTGTGAGGCAGAATTTGTGCCGGAAACCAGATAAAAACCTCAGGCTCAGGCAGGCACGGCTGGCCCCGAAGACAGATTTACGCCTGCGACGAATGCACTGAGGATGTGCACAGCCTCCCGCGAGCCCAGCCCAACCTTTCTATTACAGAATTTTAAAAAGAAGTAGAAAACAAAATGGGACTTGCATTATTTACCCGTGTCTCGAGCATTTTTTGTTCGGATTTTACTGTAAAAGAAACTACGCTATTAAAAATTATTATTATTAAGTATCATAATCCTCTTGGACTTGGTTCCTTTTCTTTAATTTCCTAGATGTTTTCCCTTTATTTTTGTTTGCTAAAAAAGGAGTGACGCTGTCAAACAATACGCAAGAGGTCAAGTCCTGGAAATTCTCTGATGTCTTCATTTGTTTTAAAGTAAAAACTTCGTGCCTCTATCCGTAGGAGAAAATAACAATTAAGGTTGCTCCAGGATTCCCGGAACCTTTAGCTACTAAAAGCTCTTGCATGAACGAAGTAATTTTCGGCGACTTCCTCTTATCACCCATTGACTTGGACGCGTGATAAGATCTAAACCACTGACATACATCAAAGGGCAGCTCCTCCTTTCTTACCTTCCAGGGACACTTCCATCTCTCGAGCTGCGATCATCACCAACAGAGAAGTCAAACCGTAGGCCAAGCACAGCAGCAGATGTGCTGGGAAAGTGGCTTCTCTCTTTTTTTTTTTTATTTTTTTAATTTTGCCACGCAGAAACAACTCTGACACCTGTAATCCCCTTGCTTTGTGCCCGTTTTTTTTTCACTTCCGAGGGGGAAATGTGTATTTCCTTCTCCTTATCTTAATCTTTAGCATCACTGCGCAGCAGGTGGAAAGACACAGGCCGAGAAGAGCTTCCACAGACATTTCCTACCCTGAGTGCAGGAGCCCAGTTATTGTCGCTGCCATAATTTCAGAAAGGAAATGGTGTCCATCAGCTTCAGGTGTAGAAGGGTGTAAGACGACCAGTGCCAAAAACAACAGCAGTGTGGTGGGGAAGGGGGGTTTTTTTTTTTTTTTTTTTTTTTTTTTTTTTTTTTTTTTTTTTTTTTGCCACGCAAAAACAACTCTGACACCTGTAATCCACTTGCTTTGTGCCCGTTTTTTTTTCACTTCCGAGGGGGAAATGTGTATTTCCTTCTCCTTATCTTAATCTTTAGCATCCCTGCGCAGCAGGTGGAAAGACACAGGCCGAGAAGAGCTTCCACAGACATTTCCTACCCTGAGTGCAGGAGCCCAGTTATTGTCGCTGCCATAATTTCAGAAAGGAAATGGTGTCCATCAGCTTCAGGTGTAGAAGGGTGTAAGACGACCAGTGATCCTTAACGGAGCTCTTGGCAGTGACAATATCTTCGCTCATCAGAAGATGCTGCTTTTCCACTGAGGAATCTTTATATTTTTTCAGATTTTAGAGGAATGATAAAGAGGATCACTTACCGTGCAGCACTGTAGAGCTAATGCTGGTGTTTTCCCTTGAGTCACAACAGTGAAATGGATGGGTATTAATTGAAAAAAAAAAAAAAAAAGAAAGAAGTTTGAATACTGCCAGATGGAGGCACACTGTATTTTAGGACAAACAAAGGAACTATACCCATAACACGAAAGATTTGCATAAACGTGCCAAAGAATTCACATATCTCCTCGGGCGTACGGTGATATTGCAGGCTTTGTTTTACTGATGACATCTTTATCCTAAGAAGAACCAAAAAACTAGTTCTCTTCACTCTGTCACTTAAAACTTTATGCCCGAAAAGCATTACAGCAGCATATCCTGCTCAGTTCCTGATGTGGCTCCGTGTTTCTGATCACAGAGGTTCTAAAAGAAAATGTTGCCCACACTTCTGAAACCTGAGCAATTTCAATTTCCAAAAGTTCTTGGTCTTTCACCTGGGAATTCAGATCCGCTGAATGAAATCTCAGCGGTCCCATGCCCGGTTTTGTGGTCCCCTCGGATGAAGGTTTCTTCTCCATCCCTGGAGGCACTGTCCGCTCTCCTCCAGCACACCCTGAGGGTAGGATGGCGCGGGAGGATCCCGCAGAGCAGAGGAACAGATCTTCCCAGAGTCCCAGCGTTTTCCACGCCTGAGTGCAAGGACGGACGAACACTCCCGACGTCCCCTTCCCGGACAGCTCCCAGGGTGGATTTCTTCTTTCGTCCCTGTAACAATCAGGCTGAGCCCCGAATTCCCAGCTGTCCCGCGGACCTGGGGCCGGAGCTCTCAGCCGGCTGCAAACCCAGCGAGGAAAGCTGGGAGAATCATTCCCAACCTTCCGGCTCTCGGTTATGTTGTAAATACCTCGGGTACTTGTTCGGAGGCTCATTTTCCGAGATGTACGGCAGCCTCCTCCCTCTGCACTCAGTTCAGCGAGTGCTTTCCCCATCGCTCTGTTAAAAGCAAACATTTATTTCCTTCGGTAGTAACTCGGTGCTTTCCAATCAACCGGCTCTGAGCTACCCCAGACCTCCGGTGAAATCCTCCCGGATCCCGCAGGGATGGCCCTGGGAGGCCGTCCCCGTCCTTCACACTCCCTGTTTCACCTTGTGCTCCTGGATTTTCCAGGCACGTCTGGATGCGGCGATTCCCAGCACATCCTTTGCCAAGGCTTTAAACCAGGGCGTATTCCGGAGCAGCCGAGGCGTTTCTGCGGGGCTCTCAGCCGGTGCCAGCCCCGCAGCATCCCCTGCCGCTCGCTGCTGTCCCCGCCCCGCCCGCAGCAGCACCGCGAGCCCAGCGCCGGCCGAGAGCGCCGCTGGGCGGCCAGCGCTGGAACTGCAGGGGGCTGCCCGAGCCCCGGCTGGAATCTCCCTTCTCGCCTTCCGGCTACCGCAAGGACAAATTCTGAAATATATTTCCCACCTTGGTACGTAAATGCGCTCCCTTAGTGTTTGTTGAGACGTTTGGTTTGGCATTAATGTTCCAGGCAAACGTGAAACGTCCTACACAAACCTTCCATCAAATGTGCTTAATAAAGACATGAGCAAACGTAGCAAACGTTTCTCATGTGCTGTGCACTACATTTTCCAGAAGTCAGGAATAAAGGCGTTTTCAAGCACAGGCTATTTGGAGGAGGCTGAATTTTGAATACTTTCTATTTCAGAAGGAGATCTCCAACAGTTGGATAAGCTCTCCTAAAATATTCCACAGTTAAGAACCAATTCAGTGTTAACAGCAGCACAAATCCCTGCTGCCCCTTGGGTCAGCTGCAATAGGTTTCCAAAGAACACCTTAAAGATGAGCCTGCAGGCATTGCTGTGTGGCCAGATCTCCCCTTGTTCCAGTGACTCCTTTAAAGCCAGGACTTCAGTGTTTTGATTGAAGCAGAAATGCTGCTGCTGCTCCTCAGACACAAAGGACAATATATTTCTTCCTAGGTAGCAGCATTTCCTTTCAAATGACACCAGTTCACGAATCCATCTGTTCTAAAACCTTCCTGTGTACCTTTCAGCTTCAGAGAATAAAGGAAAATCTGCTTCAAAAGTCTAAGTTCATGGATTTCCTCAAAGACATTCTGCATTCTCTAGTCTCCAAAGACAATCCTGCACAGAATATACCTGCCAGATTGACAGAGAGCAGATTGACAGAGAGCCAGATTGCCAGATTGCCAGAGAGCAGGTTTAGATTAATATTAATTTAGATATCAACAAAAATGTCCTACACCTGAGGATGGTGAGGCCTGAGGTTGCCCAGAGAAGCTGTGGCTGTCCTGTCCCTGGAAGTGTCCAAGGCCAGGCTGGACCTGGGATAGTGGGAAGAGTCCCTGCCCATGGCAAGAGGTTGGAACAAGATGATCTTGAAGGTCCTTTCCAATCCAAACCATTCTGCATCCTTCAAAGGCAAAAAATTCTATCCATGACAATCTCAGTACTTCTCATTTGCAACACTTTGCTGCCATGACTACCTTTTGAGAGGTTGCCCAGAGAAGCTGTGGCTGTCCTGTCCCTGGAAGTGTCCAAGGCCAGGCTGGACCTGGGATAGTGGGAAGAGTCCCTGCCCATGGCAAGAGGTTGGAACAAGATGATCTTGAAGGTCCTTTCCAATCCAAACCATTCTGTGATTCTGTGTGTGTTTAGATATTTTGCATCCTTCAAAGGCAAAAAATTCTCTCCTTCCTCTCTATCCATGACAATCTCAGTACTTCTCATTTGGAAATGAATCCTCTCAGCTGCAACAATTTGCTGCCATGACTACCTTTTGTAGGCAAGTAAGAATTTTCATATATGTAAACTTTGTGCTTAGTGGGATCAATTTTTTCCACCTTTTATCTCACTCCTAGATCAAATGTGCAGAAATTTCCTTCATGAATCCCTGAACCCACGTGGGTTTTTTGTGTCCTGAGGTCTCAAATGGCCAACAAATACTATTTCAGTTTCTAGAAGTTGTGGGGCAAGTGTCATCTACTGAGAATTTTTTTTCATGTTCTTCTGTTCAATTTCTTTATGACTCCTTCCACAGTTTCCTGCAGTGGCTGTTTAATTTGACTCAGAGGAGAAATTCAAATGGAAACTCACGTGTTCAACAGTCAAACAACACAAGGTTTTCAGGTATTTCAAGTTCACTGGGTAAATAGCCTTGGCTTTCTCTGTGCTTTTCACAGAGCAACAAAGAATAGGATGCTTTTCTCAGTGACATTTGGAAAACCTTGCAAAAGACATCTCAGGGATGGAAGTGCCACACAGGCATTCATGAACAAGGGCAAGAATCCTCAGGCTTTCGAAGAAATCTTTCTATGATGGGCTGCCTGAAGACAGGAATTAGACATGTTTGAAGTCAAACAACTGAGCATTATAGTAAGAAAGTAAGAACCAGCCAGACTATGTGCTGTCCAGGGCAGAGAAATAGCACATTTGCTCTTAAAAGGACATGTCAGGAAGGAATGGATATGGGGGAAGAGGTTGGCTTTGGACAGGCTAATTTTGGAATCTGTCTGGTCATCTCAGCAAGGCTATTGCAACGATAAATTCTGAAATCTTTGCTTTGTGTCCATTTTTTAACTTCTGAGGGGGACATGTATCTATATCTATATCTATATCTATATCTATATCTAGATATATATCAGGGATTTGGCTGAGAAGCAAATTAGAAAGTGAAGGAGAGAAGGGGAGAGCAGAAGAAAGGGACAGCCAGCAATGATTAGAGGAGGGAAAGATGCTATGCAAGAGGGACCAAGAAAGGACAAGCACGAAGCTGTTTGATTGACAAGGCTCACCAAGCACAGGAAGGACAAAGAAAAGCAGGTAGGATCCATCCTGAGAACAGCTTAGGAAGGGCTGTTTGATGGGACACCTGTAAGGAAGGAATCACAATAGGTATCAAAGGGAAAGTGGGGTCCAATCAACCAGAGTAAAAAGGGTATTAGGAATTCTGTGGAGAAGCAGGAAAGGCAGTAAATGCAGTTTGAAGTCAAAGCAGGTGCATGGATCAGAAACGAGCCAAAATGGATGCAGAGAAGGAAGAAACAAATGAGTTAGGTAGGAGGAAGAAAGTGTATATATAATCCTTTAAGCTTGTGCTGGTCTTTCTCCAATTCTCAGTGTCTGGCTTAAGACTTAGATTTCCTCACTTCCACTTTTCTTCCTCAGAATGCCTTACTCTCTGATGGGAGTGCAAAAAATTATCAGAAGGTCGCAGCAAACCAAAAGGAACCTTCCTATCTCAGCCAGTGTAACAGGAAGTGTCCAGTACCCACCTTTCTGTCTCCTGATGCCAGGTTTGGCCCTTCTGCAAGCCAGGTTCCAAATCCTGTACCCCTTGGATGGCATGCACATACTGAGATCAGCTCTGGGAACCAGGGCCCAGCGGTGCCTAAGGGGAAGGTCAGTGGAGAAGGGATTCAAGCACAGCCTCATGGACAGCCTGGTCACTGCCTGGAAGGAAAGCAGGAGTTCTGAACTGAGGTGCCCAAAGGAGACGTGTTGGCGTGGGTTTTTTTCCCTTTTCACAAACGGGATGGGACTGCTGGGATCCATTCCTCGAGCTTTATTTGCAGCATCAGCCCCATTGCATGGCTGAGGCAGTAGGAAGATGGCAAAGCTCACCTACAGCCAGCAGCAGCCAAAGATTTCTTTGTTACAGAGCATTTAAAAAACTTTTTGTCCAATAGCATATTACTAAAGCTTACAGACAATTGGTTTAGCCAGTTATTAAAAGCACACATACATCTGCTTCACACAAAGCTTGCTTGTCTTCTTTATATTAACAATACACAACACTCCAGTATTAAGCTTAAAGCCTTCTACTACCTTGCTAAGCACATTTTTCTGGAGTCTTGAGGTCTATCTTAGCCAAACCTAAGACTCAAGCTATTGTTCAATGTCCTTGCTTGCTATACCATTGTAACTTTTTCTGCTTTCAGGTTTTGCAGCTGCAGCTAGCTCTAAATTTTCTGTTCTCTCTGTTTCTAAGGCCTGCTTTCCCAGCTTTTCGAAAATCTTCTTACCTTTACTAATTCCCACAAGACAGAGATCAAGGGAGTTTTGGTGTTTGCTCATGACAGAGGTGAACACAGATGCACCAACAGGAGGGGCTCATCCTCAATTCATGTCTAGTGCTTCTGAAGACACAGGGACCAGTTCAGCAGTTAAATGAGTGGCCAAAGCTATTTCTAAACCAAATCCAGCTAAGCAGTAAGAGCTGTGTAACTCCAGCATAAGGGAAATATGGTTTATGTTTTACTGAAGCAGCAGAGATGTCCTTTTTTGGGAGGATACTTTGGAAAGCAAAGGTGTTTGGGGTCCTCTGTTTGACTTCCTTTGTCCTCAGCTGCAGGTCACTTTCTCCCATATAATTCCAGCAGCAACTGCAAACCAGGCACTGTCTGGGATCACAGGATGGCCCTTGGGCCTGTGACACAGCTAAACCATCCCCCAGAATACAGTGACCACTGAACTACCCGGGTTGTTGTTCACACAAAGCAGTGAAGTTTAGACTCTTGTTATCCCACTTGTATTTTAGATTTTATTTTCTTTTAAAATACTTTTGTATTTTGACAAAATTGAGCAGTGAAAAGCATCTTTCTTTTGGATGATGCTTTGACATCCTCAATGCTTTTGACCAACAGCATGTAGATACCCTGAAAGAAAAGAGACTTACAGAAAGAAAAAAGAGACTCACAGAAAAGAAAATATCCATTCTGTAGGCAGAAATACAGAGTTTATTTACTGTTTAGGCAACAGACAGGTACTTGTATCTGTATCCCATTTTCTAAAGGAAGGGACACACTGGCAAAGACAAACTGAAAACCAATTTCAAGACAGATGCACAAACACTGATCCTAGTGAAAAATTACAAAGTAAACAGATACAAACCCAACACATTTAACAGGTACCACTGAAAGTGTATGACAGCTAATTTATTTGCCAAAGAATTTATATCTGAATAGGTGAAACACAATCCTGATGTCATGATATTCTTACTGCAAGGTTCATACATTTGGGAGGGGAAAAAAAAGTATTTTTTAATATTAAAATCCCTGGATTGAATCAATGATGGGGAGGACTAATAAAAAACAGCCGGTAGTCCCTGTATATCTGTCATATATAAAACTATAACCACTTTTTTTTGGTCAGGCTTGACCAGATGAGCCTTGGGCGCTCCTTGGGATCACTTAAATGCAGTTTATTGACCAGCAGCAAGTCGGTCCTTGTCCTGGGAAAGGCAGAGGCGGCGGGGTCGAATCCAGCGGCTGTAATTCGCACATTTTCCCACCAGATAGCAGCCTCCACAAAGGAAAAACCCAGCGGAGAATATGCAAGTCACGGCGAGGAGCGGCGGGGCTGGACCGGGAACACCAGGGCGTGGCAGCATCCGGGGCCGGCTGGGGAAGGGACAATCCCCCGGAGAGAGGCAGGTCTCTGTATTAGCTATCTATCTATCTATCTATCTATCTATCTATCTATCTATCTGTCTGTCTATCTATCTATCTATCTATCTATCTAATCTATAATCTATGATCTATAATATATAATCTATTTTCTTCATTTACAGATCTACCTATCAATTTATCCATCCATTCCTCCATTTATTTATCTACCCATCCATTCATCTGTCATCCACCCATCCATCAGCATCCTTGTCCACAGGATCTGGGCTCTGTTCCTGCCCTGGGGAAAGGAGCACACACTCACATCCAGGGAAACCATTTCAGATCAGACTCGGACTCAGAGCAAGAGGCTGGGGAGAAGGGAGAGATGTGAGGTCATGAGTGGAGCAGTGAGATTGGGCGGGGGGATCCAGAGCGCTGGACTGAGCGGGGTTTGGGAGGGGATGTAGGTCATGCAGCAGCCACAGGGATCGGTTTATCCCTTGGGGTCCCCAGCACTGGCTTTCTGCCCTTGCCACCGAGCAGAAATGAAATTGCAGCAGTATTGAGCAGTGTGCTGGTTCCTCCCAGCTCTGGGGCTGCAGGGCAAGTGAGGACAGCAGCCAGCTTAAACCCTGGGAATCTGGGATTGGTGTAGGATACACAAGCAGCTAAATAATCTCCTAACTTGCTTCCCTGTCAAGCCAGAGTCTCTAATGCAGAAAGTACTTGTACCATTTAAAACATGCTTAAAGAATTGTGTCCACATTCACTACTAGATGCTTGTCTTCTGTTTAATCTTTATAGAAGACAAATGAAGGGGTCAGAGGCACCTCTTCAGAGAGGCAGTTTTCAGGAATACATGTATATAAAATATTTCTCATCATATGACTTAGTCTAAAGTAAAATTCCCAGGTTTGTCCATTACTGATTTAGTGATTTAAAATACATTTTGAGAAGCAAGCATATCCTTCACAACTCTAAATCCCCCATTTATACCATGGGGATTTAACAAAATAGTTTGTCTTCTTTTTATTTCTTCTACTAAAAGTAATACCTAAAGAAGGTATCACCTCTGGATATCTGATGACAGGAACTTCAGCACAAGACTGGGGTGATTCTTAGCCTTCCACTCAAAACATGCAGTACACTCATTAGCAAGTGGCAGTTAACAACTGAATAAGTGTCTCCTTTCTTTCTCATTTTTTCCTTTTGTCTACTTCATTCTATTTCTTGATGTATTAATCAAGGTAGCTAAAGAAAAAAATACTCAAAAAAAAAAAGTAATCAAAAATCCAAATTCAGTAAAAGGTCATAGGTGATTCTGAGAGAGTTAAGAATTACTATGGGCTGCCTGGGTGAATAAATCCCTTAAACTGAACTTTTTAATCCCAAACTCAAGTGAGTATTCTTTGAAATGTATGGGGAAAAAAAGCTCTGTGCTCAATACACAACATCTGCCCTTCTGAGAGGAAAACTGGGGTACTGAATACAGTGACAGGAACAGACAAATGTTCTCTACAGCGTTGCTCACTAGATGGAGTACGAGTTATTTACAATAAAATGCTAAACCAAGTGACTACCACTTCCTACTAAGTGCACATAAAAAAGCATCACAGAATATATTTGGCAAAACCTTTAATACAAACAGAATAAATCTGTATTCTTGCCTTGTACATATTCTTTACTTATTTATGCACGTGGTTCACAAGTAAAACATCAGAAAAATCAAGACAGATGTTGAACTGCACAGGTTTTAGTTTATGTAGTATTCAGAATGATGGCTCAAATGCTCAGCAGCTTTGGAACAGTGAGACACAGCTGGTTGGAAACAGCTTCCACAAGGAAATACCCAAACTGGTCAGGGGTGTTGCAAGGGAGAAAAGCAGTGAGGCCTGGTACCAACAATAAGAGATGGATTAAAGCAACAGCTCTAATGTGATAAGACTGAGAATCTTATTTAATTTCAAACCACAAAAAAAAAAAAAGTCTTGTTTGTAGTTGATGAGAGAAGAAATTCTGAGAGATAATCACACAAACCTAGTACTACTGACAGCCTTTGTTCAACAGCTTCTGATTTACACTGCCTTTAAGGATAGATAAATATTTTAGGAAAGAGATACCATCTTCTGGAACACACTCCTGTGTTCTGCTCTTACATAGAAGCCACCCATCTGTTGTCAGCTCAGTAATCTGAAATCTAGTTTAACATTACCACAGTGCACATGCTGTGTATGGCACACTGGAGCAGCCAGCTTGATGCTGGGTATAAATTTTTGTCAGAGATCCATGACCCCATCCCAGAGGTCAATAGCAGTAAGCACCATCCACTTAAAGAATTCCTAAATGGAAGATGCATCATATAATGCAGCCTCCTGCATGTGTTGCAGGGTATTTGTAAAGCTTCTAAAGCTTTGCAGAGAGCTTTGTTTTGTACTAAGATGATGATTAATAGATATAATGAAGTTTTGTCCAGCAAAGAGAGCACATTATCAATGCCAGGTAGATAACAGCCAGTGGGTGCTCAAGACAAATAAGAAGGAAATGCAAGTTATCATCAGAACTGTTTTTTCAAAGGTGAACCAGCCAAACCCCTAAAGCTTCCCCTGGGAATAAACTCTTCTGAGCTGACAGCAAATGGTAAAATCAGAAAACCTCCCCCTCACTGCCCAAGAATAGCACCTAACAAAAGCAACCCCCCAGCTGGTGTAACTACCTATCCACCTGAATACCCAGATTAAAAACACTCACTAAGAATGGTCAAATGCATTTCTTTCAAAAGCCAAAGCAGTGCTCTAACAAAAGCTATTCATGCATCATTTGAAGTTTCACATCAAATTAGAGGGAGGGAGAGATGAGAAGAAATCCTTCCTGTTGGACAGACATTTGCACTTGCCTCTGAAATAAAAATGTGTGAGACCATACACAGTAAAATCTCTTGGAAAGGGATTCTCCTGTCAGTTAATGAAATGGTGAGAGACACTCATTAACTGAGGACATTTCAGAGGGCTGCAGGTGCAGGTTTCTTGGCCCATGGGAACAAATTCTTAAGTCTATTCTGAAGCTTTATTAATTAACATTGCAAATTTCCCTATCTGTACATATATACTCTAATTACATATTTCCGAATCATAGCAGAATATATACAAATAAATATGCATAAGATTTTTCTTACATACTTGTTCAGAGAAACTGGAAATGGCTGTTTGATTTTTTTTACGAGGTGCAAATTTCCCAAATTCTTAGAATCTTTTGGTTTCTTAGGACTTAATAAGAAACAAAAAGTAGATAAACTTGCTTGTTACTTGTGTTATCTGAATGAGTAAAAAAGTTAAGACAGTAATCAATTTTTTAAAAATATTATAGAAGCATGTCAGTTTAAACATGATATTTTGGTGGTTGGGCCCAAAATGATCATCATACTTTGGAAAAATATGCATGAGAATAATAAGAAAGCTGTGCTGGCAAAGACTGCATACTTCAGAACAAAAGCACCTCTTATTGTGGGTTCTTTCCCTTTCTGCTCCATGGAATGTTTATCTATAATTTTTAATTATTCAGGAGGTGGCTGTGTCAGTGCTGAGATCACCCTGACCTTGCCTCTACTGCTCTTGTCCTGCCAGTGCCTTGGAGATTTCCTGGATCCCTACTCAGAGATCCACAAAAAATTGCTCAGCTCCTGCCTTTCTACCAGTGCTGGAGGATCCTCTGTTCCAAATATTATGGAATTACATAATTAGAATCAGATTTCTGAAGCAGATAACTTCCACTTCAGCACAGAAAACTTCCAGTCCTCTGTGGATGTTCCAGTTGCTGTTGTGTGTGATACAGACTGTCAGCCAGTAGAGAAATAATAATAATTAAACAGATCAGGTTCATTTATCTCTTTATTTATTTATTATTTACCTGTTTGTTTAGTTTTGACCTGGATGCCCCATCCCTGAAAGTGTTTAAGGCCAGGTTGGGTGGAACTCTGAGCAACCTGCTCGGGTGGGAGGTGTCCCTGTCCATGGCAGGGGTGGGAACATGATGATCTTTAAGGTCCCTTCAAACCCAGGCTATTCTGTGATTCCAAAACACAACTATTGGACTTGGACACAAAGGAAAATGTCACAAGCAAGGGGAAGGAAGTGCTTCAGCTATCAGGAAGCAGAAGCAAACAGGCCAACCCCCAGTTCCTACTGTATCATATCTTTTTTATTGCTTTGTTTTAGATATTCCTCTCATTGTGTGGCAACAGCTTAAACTCATCACAAGCCTAATGAGGAGAGTGCAGCTTAATGGAAAGCAGATTATGCCAAAGAGATTTGATATCTTTCTCTGACAAGATTAAAAATAGGAATCATAACGGAGACTATATTGTTGATATAATATAATCAGACTTTTTTAGACTTCTGGATTTGTGCCTTTAACATTCAGATAAAAAAACTAAAAACAAGAGCATCATGAAAAATCAGAATGGCACATACTAAATCAAATTGAATGTGTCAAGCTGATAGTCTCACTGCAATTAATGTGTATACATCAAATAATTGCAATGAGATTTATAATGTCCTATAAATACTGTTCTATTGTATACATATAATCTTATTTTGCAATGATACAGAGACATAATGATAGTGTAAACATACATTTGTTCCTGGAAAGCTTTCAGATTACATAAACATTGAGATGTGGTAACCATGAAAGCCTGTGAGCAGATCACAGAGCTGTGAAATGTTTGGCATGGCACACCAAGGCATTAATACAATAAATTGCAGTGTTAATCCTACAGGAACAAAGAATCACATGCAGAGACCTGGCTCTGGACAGTCTGGAAATTTCTGTAGGCAACCTCTTGAACACCACTGGGATGGATGACAAAACACATGATAAGAGAAGAGCACTGAGGAGAAAAAGAGCATTTCTTTGTAGCTGTTGTGACTGAGCTTCCACATGTGCCCTTCAAAACTCTGGTTCACAGAGGAGCAGTCAGAGCCATAACTGGTCTGGAGAACAAGACAGAGACCTAAGGAACTACAGTCTCCATCTTGCAGGTGGTTTGGTCAGAGTCTGATGAACAGAAATCTATCAGATGGCTCTTTAACCCAGCAAGGGCATCTGACACACTCCTGTTATTATCCTGCAGTTTAAAGAAATGGAAACAGGGAATAAACCACAGTTTAAAACACCTGAAGGACATGGCCAAGGCATATGTTGTGTTACCTCTCATCTGATCCCTTTAAATAAATAGGTGGGGTCTTTCTCAAGGTGGTTCACATTCTGCCATGAGCCAGTGGTCTTGTTGCAGGGACAAGTGCATGTGAATATGCATAGAGCAGGTTAGATGATCACAAAGTTTATCCTGTATCTGTGAAATACAAACTCTGGATCTAATGTGCTCCAGGTCAAATATGGTTTCTGTATTTGCCTCTCCACAATTGATTCCCAAATTCCAGATAACAGCTAGCTTTCAAAAGTCATAAAATCTGATAATTAATGCTCAAAGTGCCCAGAAAATACATTTTAATAGAATTAATCAAATTCAGAATTCAGCTTTTAGTCTGCTTTGTGCCCCTAGTAGTGATAAAGAACTGGAGATTTTCTCACAAATTACTGGAATAACAAAGTTAAAAAAAGTTCAGATTTCATACCTTTGGAAACACACAGAAGTCCCTTTCCTTCTGCTCAAGACATATGTGAGTATCAGATGCTGCTTCCTGGGAGTCCATTTCCCACAGGATTCTCCCAAATGACAGAATCTCTGTGTTATCACCCAGGGACTGCGCACACGAGTATTGAGTAGAATGAGCTGGGCTGGTTTTCTTTTTATTCTGTCATTTGTAAATATGACTAATCAATTCCAATTATTTCCTGAATTATAGATATAAATATAGCTGACTCTTCAGCTATTGCTTCTGCTATTTATTTTCTCCTTTGAGATGTGCAGAGCCAGTTCTGCTCTGCCTTTCAGTATCACAAATATGAACTGAAGTGTTAATGAAGATGCATCTGCAGTGCCAGATGTTGGCCTCAGCCATGGCTGTAGCCAGCTCCTCGCCTCTCTGCCATTGTACATTCTGAAATTATGATCTTTAAGAAGATGAAAATTGATGGGATGTGTTATATATCTTCCTCTGGAACCTGCCCATCAGAAGTGCTAAGAGTCTGACTTTAACCAGGAATGGTGTTTCCTGATAAGAGAAAACTCATACTGCTTGCTTATATTAGGAACATGATTGATCTGTGTTCATCCAGTAAACAAGGGATTCTTTAACCCTGCATTTACAGCCTGGAAGAATCCATCTGCCAAACCCCTGCTGTAAAAGTTCCTCTGCTTCTGAAAAGGCAAAATACAACAGAGTGACTGCTTCGCTGTTCCAGCACGGCCTGATAAAATCTAATAACTTAAATTAATTATATTTGCAGCTGAAATGGCCCATAAGGTGTGAAAGAGCAGGCAATGGAGGTAGAAGAGCTTTGGAAATGAAGCTGAAAAAGAGCAAGTCTGAGGCAGAAACCCTGTTGGAGAAATCCCCAGAGTGGTTCACCAGGAGAATGTGAGGCAAAACCAGCATCCCTTGGGAAATACTTCCTTGCATAAAGCTTTTGATGTCACATTTATTGAGCTAAAAGGCACTCTGAGATGTGATAACTCAGAATGGAGGAAATATCTCACTAAAGATAGACACACTTCAAGTGTTGTTTGTTGCTATTTGGAATTTCAGCTGTTTGTCCAAATTCTGTATTTGTACCTAGTTAGGTCTGTAAGGCATAAACTCCAGGATGTGATTTTTGGGTAAATTCTTCTACTATAACATAACTACATCTGCAAATAATTATTGGTTTTGCTATCCAAAGGACGTGCAGATTATTAAGCCATTTTTCAGTGTAATATAAAATCCACATAATCTTTATTTTTAGTTAAGGCAACACAATTTATTTGCCCAGCTCTGTAAATATTGATTTTGGGAAGCATTTTTGATTATCTCTGAAATAATACATTAACATTACATAATATAATCATATGATATAATTATATTATCTGCTTATCTCTGAAATATCCTGAAAATCAGCATCTCTTCTGGGCTGTCAGCATGGTTTTAGCTGGTGTAATCTAAGGTAAAAGGCAATGTACTCTGCAAGTCACTTGTGCACTTTGGCAATTTTTTACATCACTGTTTGCTGCTTTGTTTAGGTATTTCTTTAAGCCATCTACTCTAAATTAAAAATACAAGGAGTTCAAATACACTCCTGCATCTCTGTATGCTGGTACAATGATGTTCCAGAAAGCTTCCTATTTTCTAAACAGCAGTCATGAAGCTTTTGTTATACTTTTAATTAACTCCAGCTCCCAGGTCCTTGTGTAATTCCAGCTGATTTGTATTCTCTCTGTTTCTCTAATATCCGGATGGCCGCATCACACAGGAGAGCTCAAATGCAACATGTTCATAAACTAAACCACACCAAAGAAATATTATCAACTGATGAAAGTCTTGAAGGAAATTAAATGTGAGGCAAGAGAGTTTAAAATGTTTAGCTTAGGGAGAAAGAGATGAGAAAGTGAGATAGAAGTCTACAAAAATCAAAAATGTGCCAAGACTGAAGCAAGCAGCAGCAGAGGCACAGGGGCACAGAACTAAGCATGTGCACAGACTTAGAGGAAAATGTAAACTGAATGCTAAGGAGCTGTTGGGGTTTATTTACATATAGATCCCTGCAAGTCCAAACACAATCTCCATATAAAAGCACATTCTAAAATCGATTATAGCATTTTTTTTGTGAATATTCCAGACTGAAATAGAGACCATGAAAGAAAACAATCAATCTTCTTGATCTACTTGATCATTTGCCTTCTAATACCTTTTCTCCAGCTACATGTTATATTAGAAAAAAATAAAATTTACAGGGAAGCACCTAAAATTTAAGAGGAATTTCTGCAATTACTGAAACAATAAGCATACTTAATACAAAAATTCTAGGTTTAAATTTATCCAGCTATACAAAGAGAAGGAACAGCATGAATAAAAATTATGAAATTTTATCTCTGCCTTATAGTTGTGCCTTGTGTATGTGTCTCCAGTGAAATGATCATCATAATGCAAAGGAAGTTCATGCCTTGTTTTTATCACCAGCAAGCCCATAATCGTTCTGAACAAGTTTGTTTTTGGCCAGGTTGCATAAGGTTTGGACAAAGAGCACATGGCCTGTGACTGCTCAGAAGTAATCAAGATATCAGCAAAACTGGCAACAGCATTTCAGCCACGTGAGAAACAAGAACACCCATGGGAATTACTGGAGAAATGGAGTCATTAAAACAAGCCACTTTTCCCAGGAGCAGCTGTTATTATTTTAGAAAACAAAACTTGCTGAAGGGAACTGGAATCTTGCCAGATCTGGTACTTAAAAAGAAAAGCAAAAAGATAATAAAAGAAAAAATTAGAGCATTTGAAGATTAGCAACTGTGCAAAACGAGAAAACCTCCTTTGCAGCATCCTGAGGCAAGTACCAAAAAATGGGCCAATATTAGCATATGTATTCAGCACACTTCTGGAAGCAAGGACGTGTTTAGAAAGATTCATGTGCAATACCTGTCTTTTGTACTAAGGAAAATACAAGACTAAAAAAATGCAGAAAGGGTAACAGAGGACACCATTAAGGCGAGATGGAGCAGGCCAGCTGGACTGTTATGATTTAATTAAGGAGAGTTTGACTCAGTGGGATTCACACATGGGAGATTATTCCTATCAAATCTGACAGAATTTTTCACAGTGGTAACATATCACAGAGGGAAGCTGTGGACATAAAACCAATTTGACACTGTACTGCACACTGTTAAATTAGAAAGTTAATGATTAGGGTATATACAGCATGAAAAGCTTGCAAAAGGAAAGAGCTGCCTTTGAAATCGAACACATGAACTAAAAAGATACAGTGTAGACCACATTTTAATTCATTCAGCTTCATCAAATTACATGTATCAGCCTACTCCTAATATCTTTTGGTCAACTAAGCATAGAGGCATAATACACCACTTCCAGCAAAACATGAATTCCCATCTTCTGCCTAAAAATGCATAAACTGCATATTATCTAAATGTGATGAATTCTTTCTTAGATTCCAGTCTTGTCTTTTTGTTCCACCAGCTCACTGTACAGCATGTTTATTAAGAACTGTTCTTCCTATAAATCACAGAGCCAAAGAATTATTGAGGTTAGAATGGACTCTGTCACCACAGACTGTCACCACATCACACCCACTCCCTCCACCCCCCCAAATCCTGGGTAAATTAGAGCAGATTGCTTAGGTTCTGAAGCAATTCAATTTGGAGTACATCCAGGAATAGAGACCCATGGTCAACTACCACCACAGCAGGAAAACTTTTTCCTTAATTTACCTGAATTTAGTATATTTCCATTCCTGCCTATTGTCCTGTTGCACAACCTGTCTGTATGCTTTACTCCATCTTTACTACCCTCCCAGCAATTTGACTGATTTTAAATCCTCTCCTCTCCTCTCCTCTCCTCTCCTCTCCTCTCCTCTCCCAGTTTTCTCAGTTCACTTCACACCACTTCTCCAGGCTGTGATCCATCCATTTGTCTGTAGGAGTGTTTCAGGAGCAAGCACTGAAAGCCTTGCGCAGGGTCAGGGTGAACAAATTCCACCTTTCCTCCCTCACCCAGTGATCTAGTCATGATTGTGGAAAGACATCGGGCTGATCAAACATGATTTCCCCTTCACAGAATCATGGGTACTACTCACAGGAACTTTCTTGTCCTTCATGTTGTTCAAAAGGGCTTACAGGGTTATCTGCTCTGCATCCTGCCATGGACTGAGGCGACTCTAATGAGCTCTGGTTCTGTAGATCTCCTTCTTGCCACCTTGCTCTTTGTCACCACCTCCCTCAGGTCATTCAGCATTGGGCCCTCAGTTTATTCATCTTCCTCTTGCTGACAGCACACATTGCTTTTCCCACCCTCCATTACATTCAACTCCAGCTGAGCTTTGGCTTCCTTATCCTACACTTGCCTCAATATCAAACAGCTTCCCTGTATTCCTGTGGGGTCACTTGTCCCTTCTTTCACCTTTTGTATACTTATTTTTGATATTAGAGTTGAGCCAAGAGCTCTCTGATCATCCATGCAGGCTTTCTGCCAATCTCATCTGATTTTCTGGACATTCTGGAGCTTGGAGAAGGTAAAACTTTGAAATCTCCAGAACCATCTTCTACATGGTTCTTATTTCAGCAGTTCCTGAACAGGCCAAAGCCCACTCTGCTGAAACCTGGGAGGCAGAGGGTTCAGACAGGGGCTGCTTTCTGGCCAGTTCCCTCCTCCCAATATCCTTCCCTCCATTACATGGTCCCTAAACCCAAGGCTGACCCAGCCTTCACACTCCAGACCAGTTTCTCTTGTTTCTCTGTGAGCATCAGGTCCAGCAAAGAACTTCCTCTCTCTGATTCCTCAATCCTCCTCTCAGGGAGTTACCATTGGGGCATTCCAGAAACTTCCTGGTTTGCTTGTGTCCCCTCTGCTGCTTTTTCAGCAACAATCACAGAACAGTTTGGTTTGGGAGGGACCATGGGATGCCTTCCACTAGACCAGGTTACTCAGAGTCACATTCAATCTGGTCTTGAACATCCCAGGGATGAGGAGCCCACAGCCTCTCCTGACCCAGAAAGTAATTTTAGAGAAACTCCAAGACATTACTTGTTGAAAAAAACTTTAGAGAATTCTCCTAAGCTCTCTACTTGGCTAAGAATGAAAAGTTTGGTGATTTTGGCCCTGAAATTGTACTTAGCTACGGATAAGTACACAATGTTTCTGGATAAAAGTTTAGGGTTGAAGGCAGTCACTCTAGACATTATCACAAAAAAATAACAAAGAATGGTAAAGTTAAAGAATGACTCATTTATTTTACCCAGTAATGTTTACAGCAATGTAATCTGTTACAAAGATCACTTTAAAATAGCCTAATATTTGGAAGGAAATGAAAAGCAGACTTTAGCAGTTATCTGTCCTGAAGATCAGAACTGGGGCCACACATATTGATTCTCTGTAATAACATTCAGACTCTCAGAACTCTCAGATTGGCAGCGAGAAAGCAACATGTTTATCACTGTCAGCCTGATATTGTGGTTATTTCATAGACAAAAAAAAAAAAGAAAGAAAGAAAAGATAGTAAGCTTCTTAGCAATAAAATGTAATAACGCATCTAAGTTGAGTAATCTTTGGAAAGTCTTCTTGTGTTTTCATACACATTGTAACACATTTTATAACCCACACTCTGGTGTGGCATTTAGGGGCAGATCTCACACGTGTGAAAGCTGCATCACACCCCAGCATCACGGAATTGCTGGGCTGGAAGGGGCACACAGGGATCACTGGAGTCCAGCCCCTGGCTCTGTGCTGAGAGCATTGGCCTCTCCTGACCCAGAAAGTAATTTTAGAGAAACTCCAAGACATTACTTGTTGAAAAAAACTTTAGAGAATTCTCCTAAGCTCTCTACTTGGCTAAGAATGAAAAGTTTGGTGATTTTGGCCCTGAAATTGTACTTAGCTACGGATAAGTACACAATGTTTCTGGATAAAAGTTTAGGGTTGAAGGCAGTCACTCTAGACATTATCACAAAAAAATAACAAAGAATGGTAAAGTTAAAGAATGACTCATTTATTTTACCCAGTAATGTTTACAGCAATGTAATCTGTTACAAAGATCACTTTAAAATAGCCTAATATTTGGAAGGAAATGAAAAGCAGACTTTAGCAGTTATCTGTCCTGAAGATCAGAACTGGGGCCACACATATTGATTCTCTGTAATAACATTCAGACTCTCAGAACTCTCAGATTGGCAGCGAGAAAGCAACATGTTTATCACTGTCAGCCTGATATTGTGGTTATTTCATAGACAAAAAAAAAAAAGAAAGAAAAGATAGTAAGCTTCTAAGCAATAAAATGCAATAACACATCTAAGTTGAGTAATGTTTGGAAAGTTGAGTCTTGTGTTTTCATACACATTGTAACACATTTTATAACCCACACTCTGGTGTGGCATTTAGGGGCAGATCTCACACGTGTGAAAGCTGCATCACACCCCAGCATCACGGAATTGCTGGGCTGGAAGGGGCACACAGGGATCACTGGAGTCCAGCCCCTGGCTCTGTGCTGAGAGCATTGTCCAGATGCTGCTGGAGCTCTGGCAGCCCTGGGGCCGTACCCATCCCTGGGGAGTCTGTTCAGTGCCTGACCATTCTGTGGGGACAGAATCTTTTCCTGATATCCAGCCTAACCCTGCCCTGACACAGCTCCAGCCGTTCCCTTGGCTCCTGCCCTGGCCATGAAGAGCAGAGATGGGAGCTGCCCCTCATGAGAAAGCTGCAGACCCTGTGAGGTCTGACCTCAGCCTTCTCTCCTCCAGCTGAACCAGCCAAGTGTCCTGAGCAGTTCCTTTGCTTCCCCTTCAGCCCCTTCCCCAGCTTTGTACCCCACCTAACAGTTTTAGAGGTCTCTAATAACTTTAGATCTCTCCACTACTCTGGGACCCAAAACTGCCCCCAGGACTCAAGGTATAACCTGCACAAAGAGGAAGTGCAGCCCTGAAAACCATTATTCCCCAGGAAAGATGTATAAATTATCTTTTTTGGAGTGATTTGCAAATGGAGAGAGAAAGTCAGAGGAGGAATTCTTGCATGCTACCATGTTGTGAGGCACTTCTATACCACAAATAGAAGGGGATATTTTGCACATAGGCTGCAAGTATAAGGCAACTAGATTTTAATTTTTTTTTCTTAATCTCTAAGAATTCCTTTATCTTGTATGTGGATATTTTAGTACCTCTCTGTTCCGCTGGTACATCACCCTCTATGAGCACTGTGAAAACAATATAAATCTGCTGCTCACAGTATCTCACTGCAGCATTTACTGTTCTCACAGCTTTCTGGAGCATGGACTCTGGAGTAGTTTTGTCAAGCCAGGCCAACCTCAGGCTTGTCTTAGGAATGCCAAGAGTCAGCATTGCCCCATCCCAAAGCTGTGCCACTCGTTCTCTACTCAGAATTCCACAGCTCCTTCAAACCTTGCTGTTTCTGGGTCCTGCCCATTACTGCTCTTCACAGCATCTGCATTGTGACAAAAATCTGCATTTTGAACTCTGGCCACACCATCTCTCCTTGATTAACCCCTCTTTTTCTCAAATCTCATTTACTCGATACCCCTATAGTTGTCTCTATCATATCCAGTGCCCAGAAAAATATCAGGGAAAACTTTCCAGTTGTCCAAAACTCTTGATGTCTCAGTTGGCCCCTTGTAACATTTATGTAACCACTTCCTTATTTCCCTCTGTTTACAGAACTTGTGTGCCCTTGACTGTGTGTCTGAAGAGCACTTACCTTTCTTTGAACTCTGGCCACACCATCTCTCCTTGATTAACCCCTCTTTTTCTCAAATCTCATTTACTCGATACCCCTATAGTTGTCTCTATCATATCCAGTGCCCAGAAAAATATCAGGGAAAACTTTCCAGTTGTCCAAAACTCTTGATGTCTCAGTTGGCCCCTTGTAACATTTATGTAACCACTTCCTTATTTCCCTCTCTTTACAGAACCTTGTGTGCCCTTGTGTGTGTGTCTGAAGAGCACTTACCTTTGTTACAGCTACTTATTTATGCACAGAGACCAAGTTTGTGCTGACTCGTGCCCCAGAAAGCAGACAAGGACAACCTAAAGGTAGGCTTCAGTTAGTTGAAATTCAGATTCAACTCTTTCAGCTCTCAAACACAACTGAACTACAGCAAAGCATCAGAAGGAAGGAGGATGTAGATTTCTTTAAGTAAGAACAAAAAGCCCTTGAGCAAGAAAGGGATGCAGAGTGAAGGAAGCATGAGCAGAACAGAATGATTCACACATGAGAGAGGCTGGGAGCTGTGCAGCAAAAGGTGCTTCTTGTGCACAGGAGCATCCAATTACACGGGCACCAGTGGGCTTGGCTCACCCCACTGTGCTGTCATCCTGGCTTACACAGAATTTAAGGAAATGTATAGGGAAATCCACAGGGAGATGGCACACAAAGGAGGGGCTTGCATCATGGGAAGTGGTTACCCAGTGAGGTTTTGATTCTTTACATACAACTTTAAATACCTCCACTGGCAATGATGCCGACCGGGCTCTCCACAAAGAGGTAAATCTAATACAGCTTCTTCAAGAGTTAAACTCCTTAAAATCTCCATGGTTTAGCACGACAGCTTTGAAAAACCCTATGTGAGTTAAGCTTGCATTGTGCATAATCCATCTCAATTCCCATGTTTGCTGTAGTGAGTAACATCTATTTTTGGAGAAGATAAACAAGTATCTATTATCTCTTACTGCTCTTTCCCTTTATCTGGTTGTTTACCTGCTATCCACATTTTCAGTCTCCTCTTAGAACCCCCTCCTGCTCCACCACTGAAGTCGCTGCCCTGTTTTCTCTGCTCTCCTTCCATCCAAAAGCGAGTTTCCACAAGCAAGACTTGGGGTCTACATCCCAAACACGTTTCTGCTTTAGCTCATGATGTTTTCATTCTGCAATTCTGCAAAAATTTGTCTTTTGGTGACATGATGTATCTGCTTTCCAAATTAATTTTGTTATTCAAATCTGGTCCACTCCTGACTGAGGCAAACTGTGTCTCTCTTCACATTTTCTCCTCAACCTCCAGTGTGTCTGTTAACTTCTGCTAATATTCCTCTGTTCCTCTTCTTCCAGAAGACCTTTGTGAATCCTTGTGCCTTGCCTCATCTTCCTTTTCTCCAGTACACTTTCTTGTCTTCTCTTTTGTTGACCATGTAGGTCAACAGTCCTTTTAATGACCTTTTCCTCCAACTCTTGACTTCTTCCTTCTCCTCTCCTCAAAATGAAACTTAAATTTTATGTAATTGAATTTGAAGTGGATTTCAAGAAGCAATGTGGCTGTATCCTAGAAATGGTGTGGATTAAATCACCACAATGCTGATAAACATTTGGCTCTGAAAAAAAAACGAACAAAACAAAACAAAACAAAACAAAATAAAACAAAACAAAACAAAATAAAACAAAACAAAACAAAACAACCAAAACAAAACAAAAAATAAAAACCAACAAAAAAACCCCAACCAACCAAATCCACTGTTTATACTATAGGTTCTGTCAATAAGGGATGACATTTCAATCATACTCCTGCAGGGATCTGTCATGCATCCAACCCCACAAAATTACTTTACTAGCACCTTATATGCTACTGCCATGCACACAAAATCTTGGCCGATGCCAAACTAGGACATGGAAATAGGGAAACTCTCTGGAATTCAAAAGAACCTCGTCAATTTGGGAGGGAGAGTTTGAAATAAGACAAAATTTCCTAATGACACATTCAAAAAGGTACAGTCAGGAGGGGCAGAGCAAATAGAGCAAAATGAGGAATTAAATGAGTGAGCAGTACTGCAGAAAATATCTGGGGTTATAGTGGTTCACAGGCCATAAGATGACACTTCCAAAAAACCAGAAAATCTCATTCTGGAGTATATTATCAGAAGTGCTGTGTGTAAGACAAGGGAGGTAATTATTCTGCTCTACTTGTTACTAGTGAGAGCTTGGTTCCTGCTGTGAGTACAGCATTTAAAGAAGAAAGAACTTAAAGAATATCCAACAGAAAGCAAGAAAGATAAGGGCTTTATCCAAAATCACAGTCCTGAAGATTTGTTTAGATGACAAATAAGGAGGCTGGGGAAAGGTGAGAAGAGTCTTCCAGTTTATCAAAGGTTATTGCAACAAAACCAGTGATCCATTGTTCTCTGTGTCCTCTGGAGGAGGGCAAGAAGTAATCTGCTTAATTTGCAGCAAAGAGGATTTACATTACACCCCAGAAACATTTGCCACTCCAAGGATAGATAAGCTCTGGAAGAGGCTAACTGGAGAGTTAGTAACATCCTTTAAGAACAGGTTTGACTGGTGTGTCAGGAATAGGATCTGCATGGATTTAAAGTTTCAAGTGAGGTAGAAAAACATTTGGTCACGTCTTGCATCTTCACTGTTCATTTTACACTGCATCTACACAAACTCTGTACGTTTTGCCACTGGGCCAGGCTGTGCCTCTGACCTCCCACTGATCAGCATTTTCACTGCACAATTAGCAGGAATTCCTGTGAGAGGCCTGCTGAAGTGTTTGTTAAATTATATCAAGATGTATTCCAACCATCTCTGATATAATTTGTTATTTACACACATGCTGACAAGGTTCATTAGCAGCACTATTTGATGACAACATTTTATTATGAACCAGAACAGAAACAAAAGGAAATTATTACAGGATGGACCTTGCTAGAGCAGCCTGTGACTGTCAGCAGGTTGCTATAGGATTTTTGACAGTGGACTTCACTAATTTCTAAAATTCTTTTGTCAGGTAATACCCACAGAGTACACCATACATGTATTTTGAAGTGCAATATTTTCCTATTTGAAAAATTCAATATATTGCTTTTAATTTCTAAAGCTTAATTTGCATTTTTTTCCTTTGAAATCCTCTTTTCCCCCATGTGACATGGAGTGAACTCCTATTTCCTGAGCTGCTTTGACACACAACAACCTTTTCAAATGGCAGAAACCCATTAGCCTGATATTTTCTTTTGGTGATCTGCATGTAGAATTCACCTCCTTCCTAGATATGACAAGACACAATGCTAGTCTCTCGACATATAATGTGGTTAGTGGGTTTAATTACACTGAGCCTAAGAGCTTTAGATTTGCAGAAGAATAAGGTATTTTTAAGGACAGAAAGTTTGCTGAAATTTTACATTTAACAAACTTATAAAACTGTCCAGTTGTCCAAGTTAAGTCATTTGAGTAAATTAAATTTAAATAAACAGATAAAGAATATGCTTATACTGAGCTGTGATCATGACTTAACATTTTAAAATTTTCATAACCTTTCACTTGTCTGTTTCTGGGACTTGTATTTTTTTCACGCCAGTAACAGAATCAGAGTTGTTAGAATTTCAAAATATATTACATGTTTTCTTTCTGAAGGATCAAGAATTGCTTGAGCTCAGTTCAAAAGCCCAGTTCTTGTTCTTGTGCATTATTTGAACAGGCAAGCAGTGATGCACACTGCAAGGTGAGAGACCTGCACCTCCAATGAACACATGATCCAGCAACAAAAACACAAAAGCTGGGAGATAATAGGCAAGAAATAACATCCACCAATTATTATTACACTAGGATAGAGCTGAAAGAAAATATTGTTAATGCAGACTTAAGGTAGTTATTTATCATAAAACAGATCTATCAAGAAAAAAAACCCAACAAAACCCAAATCCCAAGAATTACCAAGTGAAGTAACCTGAACCAAAGGTGCATAAAATATTCTAGAACAGGCTGGCCCAAACATAAGCCAGTTAAGTTGTTGCAGCAGTTAATGACTGAGGAGCTCAGAATTTTATCTGTCTCTACTGCTTTAAGCTAGTGAGAAATGTTCCCCATCAGGTGCTTTCAAAGGTCTCAGATTTCCAGTAAGAACAAAGGAAACAAAAATGTTTTTTTCCCTACTACTGTAAAAAATCAAAACAACAACAGCAAAAACAACAAACAACCCAACAACAAAAAACAACAACAAAACAACAAACCCCCAACCACCAACAAACCACCAAAAACAACAAACAACCCAACAACAAAAAACAACAACAAAAACAACAACAAAACCCCAACCACCAACAAACCACCCCCTCCCCCCCAAAATAAAACAAAAAACCCAAAACAAAACAAAAAAATTAAAACCCCAAGGAAATGCCTTTAACAACTTTGTCCTTTCTTCTGGTCCCAGGTAGGAAAGGATTGCTTTTTAATGCTGGACTAGCCAGGGGCCAACTGCCAGTCTCTTTACTACATTGAGGGACAACCACTTGGTTCCAACACAAAGTTTTCCACTTTCACCTGGTATTTAAAACTATTAATTCAGAAAAACCCAGCAGAATCTCAGGAATAAGAGTAGGATGGGTTGGGTTGTGCTCTCTTCACTCTCACATAACAACAGAGCCAGTTCCAGTGTATTTGCATGATAAGAGCAGAAGAACACACCAAAATCAGCACAGGCCACAGCAGATCTGCCTCAGGAGTCCTGGGAAAAGCAGACTGGGACACTCTGGAATAGCTCCAGGAGCTGGAATTGCTCAGGGAATCCAAAGGCACGCTGACAGCCTGGTGACTGAGAAGAAAAGAGAAGGGGGAAGAAAATGTTTTACTGCATTTTTGTCTTTTACTGCCTGCACCTTTGTGTCATACTTGCCATAATTTAGATTTAAAGCAAATGGAGGCACCTTAAATCGTGTTCCTAATTTGTCCAACAGGTTAGGGAGATGGTAGTAGAGCTGGAAAACATGAAAAAGGGATACAACTTTTTTTTTTCCATTGAGTCAGCAACCTGCAGCCAGTGTAAACCACTCGTGTTTGTTCCGTGCCTTTAATCTGTCTGCAGTCTGTAGAAGAATACATCCCCAGAGTCTTTAGTAGACCTTGAATTCGAGCAGCTGTCACTTTAAATTTATTTCTTCCTCTGTCTGGGAGCTATTTTAGTGCAAATGCAAGCACACATGCTCTGAGCACAGCTCCCAGGAGCAGCCACCATGACAGGTATACTCCCACATATCTGCATTATCTTCTTTCCACAGGCTTGAAGCTGGTGGCAAATATTTTTCCTTTTATGTGTATTTTTTGTCTTTTGTGTATTTTTGGCCAGTTGTGGTGGTCCTTTTCCCCAGTGCTTCCCAGATCATCTTCTGTGGCATAAAGTCTTGGGTGCAGCAGCTTTGTAGAGTTTGGGGTGGTGTTGGGTTCACAGCAGCCAAAAGATCCTGGGGAAGGAGTAGGACAAGGAGCTGTTCTAGGATCAGACCTGTTACAGGTCTTCTCCACTGCCATCCTCCATGTCTGCATCTCTTGAGGTCCTGCCTGCTCTGTCAGCAATTGCTTTTCAATCATGAGAAAAGGAAATCTGGGACTCAGGAGTCACACTGCCTCATTTCTGGCTTTTCCATTGTTCCCTGAATCCCTACAGCCAATTCTCCAGCTCTGCCTCTTTCTGTGCCTATTTGTGCTACATAATGAGATAGTGACCTCTAGAAGAGCCTGGATTTCATTCCATTAGTCATCCTCTCCCTCTACCCTGTATAAACTGCATTGTCATCATCCTTTGCTCCCCAAAATATTTCTAGTTTAAAAATTAGGAAGCCAAAGAGACAAGGGAAGCTTTTAATTCTAAAAATCAACGCCACTTGATTTGCCTGATGTTAACAATAACCTTTACTCTTTCCATCAACCTAGAAATCTGCATTTCTCCCACACTCAAACAATAATCTGCTGGGATTCAAACTGGGGAGCAGAGCAGGGTATGGCAAGGGTCAGGGAGAAGGGAGGCTGGGAGCAATTTAGCCCAGGGGAAAAACCCCCACAACTCCTTTAACTTATTCATTCAGAATTTATTAATGACTCATCAATAACTACTTGACTCCAAAACCTGAACTGCTTCAAGAAGGTTAGAAATAACAAAAAGTAATTTTGCTGGGCTTTCTTGCTCTGTCTAAATCAATATTTTAGTAGCTTTGCCCTGTGAAGTGACAGAAGAGGTACCTCTGGCTAGACAAGCTTCCAGGAGCAGACATCCCTAATAGCCAAAGGGTGAGATTCCCCTGTCAAAAAGGAGATGTTCGTGGTGCACACTGTCACCTTGGAGCTCATTGTCTGGGCTGCCTTGACAAAGAGACAGAAATAGGCCTCTCAGGGGTCACTCATCTCACTCAGAGATAGGACAAATGACTAGAATTTCAGAAGAATTTATTTCCCTCCAATGCATATGAAAGGAGACTTCAAGATTAGATCAGATGCAAATATCTCTGATGCAGACTTCTCAGATTAGCTGAGTCTCACTAGACTTTGTAAATCTTGCCTACACACTTCCCATTTCTCCTATGTAACATGAAATACATAAACACCAGATATAATATTAAATATTAGATATTTTAATCTTTCTCTAATGAGAATAGAATTCCTTAGCAGATCCCTTACCATGCTGTGACTGAATACAACTGTACTAATTAGGGAAAAGGAGACTGCTGCCATAGGAACATTTAGAAGCCAGATAAAAGAAGACAGCTTTAAATTCTAAAAAGTCTACCTCACTTGACTGGTTAGATATTAACAATACACACAATGAAATGTTTGTTGGTGTTTACTATTAATAACCATCACCACAAAGTCACACAGGTTATTTTAACAACCTTATTCCAATTTAGCTGTAAATGGCCAAAGCCATGGAGAGGGTGCCATGTAGGCAGGGCCAAGAGCTGCAGTTCTTGATGATCTTTCACTCCATGAGGTGAAGGTGATCAGTTCTGAGAAATAATTTCCCCTTTCTTTATAACCCACAAATTCAATGTTTTCTCCTTTTATAAGTGTTTCATTTTCTAGACAGTTCTAAGCCATTCACTTGTTCACTGCAGTGTGCTGGGGGTGGGACTTCCCCAGGCTACTAAATGTGTCTTGGCCTGTGACTTGTTTCTTGCTTGGTGCTAGCATTTGTGTGGGTTTTTCCTTTTTTAATCTCTTGATAAGCTGCTGCACTCGCTGCTCCCACCACCACCTCACAGCAACAGCAATCCTTTCCCAGTTTTTCAGGGTGTGTTTAATCACCAGTGGCTGATCAGCAATGATCAGTTTATTGCTGGGGGCTCTGCTTCAAAATGTGCCTGTATTTTCAAGGCCTTCACTGCTAGCCTGTGTTTAAATTGTGTATTTAGCTGAAGTTCACTCAAGGTTCTTGTAGGAAGGATTGCAGCCTGGCACAATTAATATAAAGCCTGTGAGCTGCTCCTGGCAATGCCATTATTACTTTTACTGGGACACCAGGTACTAAAATGCTTATCCACTGTTTGATATGAATGTTTGACTATGCAGTTTTATCCACTGCAATATGAATGTCCTTGTGTTTGAATTCAAAACAAAGTGGTATTAATGATATCCTGCCTATGGACTTCCTACTTCCAGTGCTGCAAAAGGTTTCCAATTTGGCTACAGAATGTTTTGAAAGCTTCATCTTCTCTAGAAAGAGCTACCAGTCTCAAGTGCCTTGTCCGAAATACAAGTACTCATTTTACTAATGAAGAAACTGTAGCCTTATTTACAATTTAAATAACTTCATTCTTCAAGCTGCTCTGTTTGAATTAGTGGCTCTTACTCCACTTATTTTTCAGTGAGACTTCTGTTTGCTTTAAAAAGGAGCATAAAAAGTTCAGTGGAGATTAAACAAGACTGTTACAGAAAAGAGTAAAGAGCCTCATCTGGAAAGTCTGCTAGGTCTTCAACAGCATAATTTCATACTTGTGATTTGGAGTAAAACTATTTATGACAGTTTGCAACATGAGGGACTAAGAAAACATGGATAACATTTCACATATTTGAAAACAGGGGATTTTCTTTTAGACTGAATTTTCAAAAACAGCTAAGATTTTCTTACCTGGTACTGTTCATGAAAAAAAGAGCTCAAAAGCCAGCATTTAGACCAACATCCAGCTATGTGAGGTCTCATCTTAGAAATGCCTTCCTAAAAATTTTTACAGGGAAAGAAAACAACAGATTCCTCGAAGGAAATAAATTTTGCATAACAAGGATCATAACTAACACAAAATACTCCTTGATTTTTTTCTGCATCTGAGAGCTGGTTCTTTATTGATAACAATTGTCTGAGCCATTACTGGGAAAAAGTAAATTAGAATAAAAACGCATAAAGAAGAGAAAAGGCCAGCTCTCCTAACAAGTGAGAGACCACCTCCTCCAGTGCAACAAGGAAACTCTAAATACTTTTCCAGCTGTAAGGGTATGGTTTCATCAGGCTCCACTCAGTCTCCTGGACTTCTTAAGCAGAAAACTACCAACATTTGCCAGCCTGGACAATTTAACTAATAGCAGTAACACCACTTCTTGGAGGATCTGGTCACTGCCCAGGCAGGCACACCCAAAGAACAAAACTTTTATTAACATTACTCAGGTGGAGAAGGAATAGTGCCTGTAAATGCCTTGAGTCTGCAGGAGCCTTTTCTTACCCATATTCACAGTAAGCCATGATAATCTGATATTAGCAGGGAAAAGAGTGGTCACAGCGACCTTGTTGGATGTGTTTGAGGAAGAAGCCCAGCTATGAGGCTTCAGCAGAAAATGTCTTGTACTGACAGAAAAAAGAAGTGTATGTAATAATCCACTTTTTCCAAAACATGCCAGCAAAGACAAACTTGCCCCCAGCTTTTATTGTGGCATGCTACATTTCATTGCTGTTAAAAACTAGAGGTTGATGAAAGACCTTGTGCCATTTGCCCACTGCATGATCAAATTCCCAGTTTATTTCTGTTATTTCCTGCTTGTCCTTGTCACACAGAAGATGAACTTGACAGGGTGTCTCCATTCTGAGGAGTTGTCCTAAGTTGCCAGTCAGCCAGAGAAATGTGAACTGCCACATCTCAAAGAGCTAAAAATGGTGAAACGAAACATTCATAGTTCAAAAATCAATGCCTATAACTCTTTCATTTTTAGAGAAAAGCTCCTTTATCTACAACTGTCTCCCACATTTTTTTATGTGCTAAAAGCTCCAATTCTTTTATAATAATTTTTGACACTTTCTCTGAGACTTTTCTGAGAATAGGACAATCAGGGCTCTGGAGAAAAAAAAGAGAAAGTGTGTCATGTATGCAATTTCATATTAAAGGAAACAGTTCAGAAGAACTGTACTGATTATGTGAGCAATTGAAAAAGAAATCACTGCAAAATTTCTAGTCTTTCCACCAGGGAACTGTGGAATGAGCTGCTTGAAAGTAGGATTTAGGACTCGGTTTGCTGCAGCATGTACATGGCCTTGACAATTAGATTTGTGATATTTCCCTATCCTACACTAAACTGCAGTTGGCAGTGGCATTATTTGGATTATTACACTTCACTGTGGCCCAAGTAAAAGATTTCATCAAGTCTGAGCTCCAGTACACCCCACTGTTAATAAAAGGGTGACTTTTATGAGATAAGAAACAGGCCCTGAGAAGCTGTAAGAACATTGAAGGGAATGAGAAATTGCTAGATAAGTATCTGTCAAAAATGACAGCAAGAAATGAGAACATTTCTGGACAGGTTTCTTACGTGCTGTGCATGGATTTTCAGTAGTGATTGTTATTTTACCAAAGCATTGGCCTAGCTTCATCTAAATTGGTGTTCTTCTTTGTTAAGTATAAAATAGACCTTTGGTGTGATGACAGGCTGAGAAAGTCGGGGCTCTTCAGCCTGGAGAAGAGAAGGATGCATGGAAACCTTAGAGCAGCTCTCCAGTGTCAGAGGGGGCCTACAAAGAATCCAGAGAGGGATTTTCATCAGGACCTGACAAGGACCAGTGGGTTCAAAGTGAAAGGGGGGAAATTTAGGTTAGATGTATGGAAGAAATTCCCCCCTGGGAGGGTGGGCAGGCCCTGGCACAGGGTGCCCAGAGCAGCTGGGGCTGCCCCTGGAGCCCTGGCAGTGCCCAAGGCCAGGCTGGACACTGGGGCTGGAGCAGCCTGGGATAGTGGAAGGTGTTCTTGTCCATGGCAGGGATTTGGAACTGAATGGCTTTAAGGTCCCTTCCAACCCAAACCATTCTGGGATTCTGTTCTATGATTCTTTATCTTCATTCAAGTACAGTACAAGCATTGGCTCAGGCACCTTCAGTGACAGAGTATTTTCGACACCTCTTGGAACTCTGGAGAGAGACCTGTGAAAGAGACTGAGCCACTCTGCTAAATTAGTGGGCAAAGAGCCTGAAATTTGTGTCAGGGAAAAAGAAAAAAAAGAAAATACGAATGATAAGTAAACAGTAAAAAGCAAAACCATGGCTTTATGAAAAATTAATCTTGTCAAATAAGTGCAATACAATTTTTAATTACTCATTGGCCTGATTGATATAGAAAAGTGTGTTAACAAAAAACCCAACCAATCTCTGTGCCTTAGTTTTCCACAACAGTGATGATATATAACAAAGCTGTAATTGAGTTTCCTGAGTTGGATGGTACCCACAAGGGCCATTGAAAGTTTCTGGCTACAAAATATCTTACAACAGATAAGAAAGTGACCAGTGTGAATTTTTTGGGATCTTCTGTACGTCCTCAGGGGATTTTGTTTTCACCAAAGGCTGCTAAATGAATAATGTATGAGAAGATAAAAAATTATTTAAGGAAAAACATGCAGATGGCACAAACTGTCAGGAATGAGACGCTTAGGTCAATCACACAGACTAACCTCAACTGGTCTGGAAGGTGGAGAGCAACAGAGACACATCTACTTGATGACATCCAAAGGCATTATCTTACATGATCAAGAATGTAGGTCATGTGTCTGAGTGGAGGAATCATATCCATAATAGCCACAGCCTGAAAAGGGCTTTGGAGCAGTCTCTGAATGAATCCAGGGGAGCTGGGACTGTCCTGGATGTGCAGGTGTTGCTAGGGAAGGACTGGGATGCTGCTTAGTGGAGTCTGGGGGTGTTTGACTTTGTGTCAGCCATTGGCCACTTAAATTTACAAATGGCTAAAAATCCATGAGCCATCTGTAGCCAGGAAGGAGGGACATGGCATTTCACAGCATTTTTATGAGTTTTCTGGAACAGAACTTGGGGCAGGTGGGTGGGTAGGAGAGCAGAAGAGAAGGTGACATGATGGGCTTAGACAGGAAGTGTTTGGACAGTTTTTTCATTTTAAATGTTTGTCTAGACATGGGCAGAAATCCAGTCTTGCTGAATATGCCCAGCTCTGCCCTTCAGGGGACCTGGAGCAGGGGAGGAGAAGGAAGCACATAGAAAATACAGGAAGATGTGGTTTCCTCCATGCATTTAAAAAAGGCCACAGGACTCATGGTTGAGCTAACTCACCACAGCAGCAGAAATTACCTCATCCAGCTGCACAGGCTGGATAAAACTTGGGATCTTTCAGGATGGGATGAACCAAATCATTATTTGCCCTGTGGGTGAGTAAGCATCAGATCATCTATCCCATTTGCCACCATAATGCCATCATTGATTAGCTGCATGCATGGATTTGGGGCCAGCCCTATGCCTTCACACAGAGCAGGTACCAGCAGCCCAAAGCCCACTGGCACCTGCAGCCAACAATACAAACACTCCTGGTGCAGTGTACACGTCCTTACTCACTGAGGTCAGGGAGCGTGGCCAAATGCTCCTGGGGTTTAAGAGATTTCAATACAAACCTCTGTGCAGGGGAAGGATGAGATTGGCACAACATAAATTACCCTGTGGGGCGGCCAAATGCTCCTGGGGTTTAAGAGATTTCAGTACAAACCTCTGTGGAGGGGAAGGACGAGACTTGGCACAACATAAATTACCCTGTGGGGGCTGCAGCCCTCCTGTGAGTGCTCACTGCCCACTGGAACACTGGGCTGCACACACACCTGCAGTCTGCCCGTGTCCTATTTCTAATCTCCCACAGCTGCACGGCTCTGGCAGCCACGGGGGCAGCAGTGCTTCACCGCAGAACTCATTCACCAGAGGGAAGTTAATCAATGCAGACCAACTGCACCATCAATATCGATCAGGCTGTGAAGGCTTTGGCATTACAGCCCTGCAATATCCTGCTCCTTCCTGGCTGCTTTGCAGGAGCCTGTGTGGGTATTAATGAATGACCCCACATGGCCTGGCAGGTTCACAGAGGAGCCCAGCAGGGCACACTAAGGGCCTAGGCTAAGATGCTTCATAGGAATTCTAATTTTTTTCTTTGATACTAAAAAAATGGAGCAATATAACCCACAGGTCAGCAGTTCCTGCCATGAGCCCAACAGCATATTTGACAGCTTTAAAGATGATAAGGGCTGTGCATTTGTGAAAGCCTGCTTGACCCAGGGGGCCATTAGCAAGCTCTGTAAGCAGACCAGCCACTCCCTGTGACTGAAAGTAAGTGCATTTAGTGACCTGGACTGACCTGTCACCCTTTGAATCTCTGGTACTTTCTAATGTTGTGAAAGAATTCAGTCACATAACCCTTTTATCACTTTCTAGCTAATAAATATCTCTTTGCTGGTGCTGCTGCTCACAACCTGACTCGATGTGGCCAGCTGAGACCTAGTCTTGTGCATATGAAGGGAGCCTGAGGATAAAATAAAACTGGTTTCACCTTTTCTTGTGGTTTATTCCTTGAGAACAGAAGGAAGTATTTGGGCCTGCCATTTTCAGCACAGTCACCCTTCAGGGTAGGATGTAGCTCATCTTCAGGATTGTATTTATATTGTGACTGCACTGAAGTAGATTATCAAGAGATTGTTACACGTGGCTTTGGAAAGATTAAGGTAGCTTTTGTGATGCTTGATGGCTGCTTATATTTGTACAAAGAACTTCCTGAGTCTACAAGTAGCTAGACTAACATATTTTACACACCCTTGGGGTTTGGCAGATCCTCTTTATTGTGTAAACACCCATCAGGAGCTTTGTGGATCATTTCCTCAAATGTCAGTACCTAAGTGTTGCATAATCCTCTTTTATGCATGTAAGAAGACAAGCAGATTTTAGGCTAGATTTTTCATTATTTTAGGCTTGTATCTTATCTAGCATACACCTCAGGAAACCTCTGTCCTGAAGGTGAAAGGTGAGAGCACGTTCAGCAAAGTTAAGCCCCTTATCCTGTCACTGTGTGGTGCTGGATGAAACTGCTCACAGCTGGGTTCAGAGCATCTGGGAAGAGCCAGGCTGAGAAAGCTGCTCTAGACAGGTCCTGAGCCTCTTGTGCCAGCCCATGGAACAAGATCCTGGGCCCTCACTGAGCCTAAGGCTGTTTGCACCACAGGTGATGATGAGGAAGTTGGACATCAGCCAGTAAAGGCTTGAACAGTGTAGATAATTTGGTGTATAAGTGGGAATGTATGGAAGGGCTTAAATGCTAACTTACAGAGTGGATTTCATTTGTAATTGCTCAGCACATCACTCCACACCTGAAGGAATGCAGGCAGGATTCTTTAAACACCCACAGAGGGAAGTTCTTCAAGGCAGGGGGTGATTCATGCCTCCCTTGATGCAGGCTAAGACACACTGGGGGTTTGCTGGGATATTTTCAGTCTAGCTTCCCCCAGAACCACACACATTGCTCCCACTGAGTCTGCACTAAATGGAATTTGAGCCACTGAAAAGCTGAAGGATTTATCTATCAGGAAAGCTATTGCAGGATTAAAAGTCTAGGCAGCTGTGATTGATGTGTTTTAACAATCACTACATCTTGTCAGCCTTGTTGTGCAGCAACATTCCTGTAATTAATGGGCAAGGACTTTCTAATTCTCCTCAGTGCAGCTCAAGTGGTGCCAAGACACTCGAGGTGCCCATAAAATATTGCCAAAGGAGCTGGAATGGGGTTGCCAGGGCCAGCTCTGTTCCCCCACCTCAGTGATGAAGCCTGAGATCACATCTAACACCCCAGCAGTGATGCAGCACCCACTGCTGAGCTCCAGGGAGGTTCAGGCTCAGGCATGACTCCTGCTGGGATGGCACCCTGGTGACATGGTCACTCTTCACCTAACACTGTGCCCCACAGGTGTGCCCACACCCCATTTCTGTGCCTACTGCCATGGTGGGCCTGGAGGAGAACATTTCCCCCCTATCAGCATAAATGGGATTTTCTCCTCAGGATTCCTGCTTCCCACAGGTCCCCTCACCACAGTGAAGGAGCAAGGGAGCTGAGGAGTAGCAGTGACACAGACTTAGGGCTGCTCTATTTGGTGTGAAGGCCAGCTTAGCATTTCTGACCCTCTGTCAAGGTTTTAAAATCTGGTTTTCAAGCCTAGTGTGTCTGTTTTGTAATATGCTTCAGACATCAGTTCCTAAATGTGGATGAGTCACTTGCTGTCTCTTTGCAGACAACAGTGACACGGCTCTGGGCACCACTGCCAGGCAAACATTTTTGATATTTTCAAGCTGAGTGGCATTCTGAGAGAGGTTTACTTCACCACATCTCTGTCATCTTTTGATGTTAATACCTGTGTCAGAGTGATTTCATGGAGGCTGTCCTGAGATATGAAAGGGAATCCATGGTGCAGTGTAAGATATGTTCTTCTCATGTGGCAGAGATAATTCTGTGGTACTTCATGCTGAAGGATTTCATTCATTAGTTCTCTAAGCCAGCCTAAGGCACTTGGACTACAAATACTCTAGAAATATGTGCCTAATGTCACCATATTAGAATCACTCTGAAAAATCAGATTTTCATGATACCTAAGCAGTATTATCACTGACAGTGGGCATTGAAGTTTTCTGTACAACAACATAACCATGTCCCAGGGTTTTATATAAACAATCATGGAACGGTTTGGGTTGGAAGGGACCTTAAATATGATCTAGTTCCACCCCTCTGTTATGGGCAGGGACACATTCCACTAGACCAGATTGACATCCAGCCTGTGCCAGGGCCTCCTCACCCTCACAGGGAAAGATTTTTCTCTAACATATAATCTAAACTGACAATCTCTTAGTTTGAAGCCATTTCCCTTGTCCTGTCACTCCAGGACCATGTAAATTGTCTCTCTCCATCTTTCTTGCCAGCTCCCTTCAGCTCCTGGAAGGCCAGAGTTGAGGTCCCCCCAAAGCTTCTCCTCTCCAGCTGTGCCAGCCTTTCCTGCCAGCAGAGCTGCTCCATCCCTCTTCCCATCCTGGAGCCTCCTCTGGCCTGGCTCCAGCAGCTGCAGCTCCTTCCCTGTGCTGGGCCAGGCTGGGGCAGCTCTGCAGGTGGGCTCTCACCTGAGCACAGGGGCAGAATCCCCTCCCTTGATGGCCACACCCTGGGATGAGCCCAGGACAGGTTTGTTTTTCTCTGTAAATGCTTGGATGCACACAGCCCCCACCCTGCAAAGGCAGAGCAGTGACACTGGATCCTGCAGGGATCCCTCTGGGGATCCACAGAGAGGAGAATGAACCCAGGAGAGCAGAGAGCACAGCATCCCCATATCCAGAGCTAATGGAAAATTAATGTATATGCTATCAATATTGATTCCATAGCACGCTGGTTAAAGCTGCACAAGGTCAGTCCAATGTGATAGAGCATTTATTCTGTCAGAGCTGTGCTCTGCATCCTCTGTCTGTTCAGTTTTGGTGCAGCCAAGCCAGCTGTGTGAGCCTAATTCTGATTCCAGCCACCACATGAAGCCCTTCCCATCCAGGATTTATTATTGCTGTGCTTGGAGCCCTCAGCTCTGCTCTCCAGAGCAGCTATTTGCTTCATGCAGGTTCAGCTGTGTGTGACACCAAAACATTGTCAGCTGTTCACTCCTTTCTCCTTCAGAGACTTGTAAAGGAACAAACCAAAGGACTTCAGGGTACACTCACTTACCAAAGCCAAACCTTTGATTCAAGTGATATTTCTGCATATTGCAGGAGCCTTAACAGAACACAGGCTCTTGGAACTGTCTTAAAAAGGTGCTTGTGCCATGGAACAGTCAGTAGTTGCTAAGCAATCATATAACAGCAAAACTGAGGACCCTGCTCATTCTTTAGGACTCAAATGAGGAAAATGGCTCAGCTCCTTCCTTAATATTTGTCTTACACAAGATCCACAAAACTGCTGCTAGGGGAGAATTGGATTTGGAAGGAAAATTGTACCTGGTTTATTTTACCCAGTTGTTGACACAAGCAGGTTTTGAATGAGTGAAGTAGAAGCAGAAATGAAAGAGGATTCTATACGCTATCAAAACTACCTGCAATTAATTTTATGAGTGATCTTCATATATGAAATTTGGGAAAGGCATTTTGGGTTCTGTGTTCTTCCCCTAGTGTGAGATGGTTGGAAAACTTTTATTCAGGTCCCCTCATGTGATGTGCAATGACCCATGGACTGAGCAGAAAGAAACTGCACAAGACCAAGTCTTAGAAGCCTAATGTAAAATGAGATATTTTTTTAATGACAGGATGTAATTGATATACAACATAGCTCAGGTTTATTGTTATAAAAGCCCAGTAGTTTTCATCACTGATCTTGTATGCATAGAAACCAGACTTCCAAAGACGATATGCTCACAGAGAGTATATATGGATTCTGAAAGACATAAATTGTTCAAGTGGTAAAAAGCCCCAAAACTGTAATTTCCTTGTTAGCAAAGGAAAGTGTATTTAGTCGTGCTCATTTCATTGTCAGCAGGAGGATTAAAGAATTTTTTTTCTTAATTTATGCTGTTATTGGCCACCTCTGGTTCTCAATTTCCATTGTTGTGTGCTGTTAAAACAGTAACCACAAAACTGTGGTGGAATGTGCAGGTTCTGCCCCCACCTACCCCTGGTTTTCCAATCACACTTCTTGCTAAGGGTTTCTCCTTCTGGACACCCAAAATCAAGGATGTCAATGGTATCATTTGTATATTAGTTATGAAATAGCCAAATGCCACTGTAGACATCTCAGCATTCCTGTTATCCCAGAGAGTCCAAATACAGAAAAATCTTTATAAAATCTGGTGAGGTGCATGATTCAGTCTCCTGAAAACACAGTGAGTGTGTGGGATGTATATCCTCCTAGTGCAACCCAGCCTCTTTCCAAACAATTCCTGCAAGAGCTCCTCCTCTCCTCTGAGAGTTTTTTTCCTGTTCTATCAGCTCTCCAGACTGGAATGATTATCATCATTGATAATCATGCTGGAATGATTATCTTCAGATTATGTTTTGTCTCCCAAGGCACTCAAGCATACAGTACCCCTGCAGTAAGCACCTGCAATAAAGGCAGCATTGGTAAATGTAATTTTGTGTTTAAACCAGCAAATCTGAGACATGCTGCAGCTCTTGGTTCATTTTAACAGATGCAAGTCTTGGAAAACCAACTGTGTATGGCCACTGATGAAAAATGAATGAGTCAGACTCGCTTGCATAGGGGAAAATGCAAGCACTTAAAAGAAAAACCAATATTCAATTAAAATCTAAAAATAATCAAGTGTAGAAGATTCCTGTAAGAATTAAATCTTTGTACTGAATTTTTGCCAGAGACATTGAGAGAGCTGTTTTATGATGAATACATAACAACAGTATTCTTCTGTGTGTTTAAGCTACCACTGTAACTACAGTTGATGAACGTTTTGGGAGCTGTTGGATTAGTCACCAAATAAAAATAAACACCTAAATGTACTTGCATAGCACATTTGCATAAAAGAACAGCTTCCTCCCCAAAGCTTAAGTTTTTTCCTCTTGTCTAGCTTTTAAAAGTGAATCAAAGATTCTCTTTCTTAAGTAGCACCTTTTTATTGCCAGTAAAACAAGACTGGTAACAAAAGAAAACTCTAAATAGACCACATGAGGCCATTGGTGGTTCACACTTTGAGATATGAATTCTTTTATTAGAGCTTTGCTGTGATGTTTTAAGATTTGCTGCAGGTTCTTAAAAATGAATAGGAATTGTTCTATTCTGAACTGTCAGCAGTTTGGAAACTTAAAACATCCAGGACATGTCTCAAGAAATCCAGTTGTTCTCTTTGATCCTAGATTAAAGGGCCTTTGGAAATTTCAGAGCTATGTAGTTTCTTACACAGTTCCAATTAACACGACACTTGAGCTTTATTCTGTGAATGTACAATAACGTACAAAACTCCTTGGAATTCCCTCATCAGCTATATTCTATTTAAAAATACATGTATTGGTTTTAAATCAACATCCTCAACCACATTCAGTACTCCATTTATACCCTTAGGTTTAGTAATTCACAGAACTTCAGCTTCACAGATTCTTACCAATAAATCCCAAAATGCATGCATGGCTTGGTTTAAGAAAGATAGTTTACTTGTGTTTCATACACAAAAAAAACTGATAATCAACAGTGGCTTAAAAAATTAACACTACTCCACTTTTCCACAAGTGTACAAAAAAGAAATAATGAATTTACATTCAACGGTAAAGCTTAAAGTCCACTCTAATAATAGTTGCATTGACATTCACATACACAAGCACAGAATAAATATTTCAGGATTCTTATAAGAGCATACAGCATACATACAGTACTTGAATTTTACATAAGGAGTGTTAGTAGGATCAGAAGTTCATAATCTCATAGAAAAGTAAAACTAAAATCAGAAAAGGTCGTGTGGGAGGTAACACCAAGGTACTGCACAGAGCTAGCAGGTTAGTAAATCCATTTGTGTGAGGAGTTTGCATCTGCTTCTTCATAGTAGGACAGTTTGTTTGCAAAGGTGTATTCAAAGTGCAGAATAATGCAAAAAACAAAAAAAGAAGATATTCTTGTATTTATTAATACATGCAAGAGGCAGCCCCCAAGTCACCCGACAGAATAAAGCTGTTATTGGCAAGTGGCCGATATAATACAGATGTTTCAGGCAATTTTTCTAAAGCACTTTAATAGCAGCAATTGTAATTTATAATGGCTCTAGATTGACTTCTGTTTGGGTTAAAGGGCATCATATTTCTTTAACATTTACAGCTATATTTCTTTATAAATAAATATCTCAAATAACAAATAGCATAGTTAATGTTACTTTTTTCTCTCTTTTGCATAAGTGTCGTGGAAAAACTCTGACCTTTTCAGAGACATAATGTGCAAATATTGTGGAAATAGGGACACACAGCATCACAGTTACATTCCTGGGATGTCAGCCCAGCCCTTGTTACTCTCTGAGGGCTAGCCTTACCAGGGTAATGCAGGGCTTTAAAGGACAATTTTTCCAATGGCTTGCTTGGTAAAGAGATAGAATTTATGGTGTCTTAAAGAGCTGTAAATGTGAGGTTTCATTTGAAGCAGTGTGTACAATACGTCATGTATAGGAGTCAGTATTTCCACACAGTGACTTCTCAGGATTTGACAAGTCTGCTCATCTCCTTTCAGACATTTTCTCCCCAGCCTGAACATCTTTAAACATTTGTGTTCATTAGGTGTTTCCTCTGTTGCATATTTACCAGCTCTTCTTGCATTTTATAATCTAATCTCATATCACCTAGCTGACATCTGCACACAAATATTTCCAATCATATAGAGGGTGCACAACATTAAAACTTTTAAACCTGTCCTGTAAGTGTCATCAAGACAGGAGCACAGGAACCACAGTGCAGAGTCCAACCTCTCACTGGCTGTACTGTGAAGATTCTCCTTTTCGGCGTAGGAGAAAGGAAACTTGTGTCTGCTTTTTAGATTCTGAAAACAAGCCAGAGTGGAGAAAAAGAGTTAACACCAGACTTAATAAAGCTTTTAAGACAAAACCTGTTAAGCAATTTAGACAGACACTGAATTTCCTGCTGATTTTCTCAAGTCTGTACATACAGGAAATTTGATAACAGTAGGAAGAAGTTGGGATTTGCTACATAGGAGAAATCTGCCATTATTACAAAAACTGGCTAAGAGGGTTTTTTGAGTATGACTCCCTCACTGGTCACTGTTCTCAGTGGTGCTGTTGCCCTTTTCTTTTTTCTCCTGAGTCTTGTTTCCCTTCTTCTTTTTCTTCTTTTTCTTGGTCTCTTCTTTCTTGCCAAAGGTTATGAAGTCACTTTTGTCAATTTGGCTGTTTGGTGGCTCCTGCCGGATGGAGATGATTGCAGGAGATCCTGGGATAATGAATTTGTCTGGCAACTCACCAGGACCACCTTGTTTGGAATTGCCCGGTCCGAATTTAAAGGTCCAGCTGTTGCTGTTCACACCAGCTCCCACTGGGGGGGACACCTCTCCCGCCTCAGGTTCTGAAAAAGTCAAAACAGCAAGAAAAGCTTAAAGCATCTTTAAACACAGCAGCTTTCTGTCTGAAAGGCTTCAGCCTACAGTGACTCTCGCTTGCCTGGCTGCTCATCTGGGGGTTATCCACTGGTTCTTGTCCAGTCTGCTCAGTGTTTGCATGCACTGACCCCCTCCTCGTGCTGTTGGGTGCAACAGGCTCTGGATCCCGTTTTGTCCTTTTGGATTTGAAGTGTTTGGAGTAAGAGATCACTGTGATGCAGCCCACTGTAATGTTTTATAGCAGGAAACACAGGCACGTGCATTGCATGGCAAAAAGGTGTGTTTGAGGGTGTTGAGTCTTTTGGGAGAGGGTCAGAAGAGTGGCCAGGGCAGGGGATGACAGCCTTGGCATTATGCACATCCCGGTGGGTATTTTAGCAAACCATCTTGTGATGGATGTGTGCAGGAATCCTCATGCAGGGAAAGAAGGGAGAGTGTCAAGAGGCTGGAATGGAGCCAGGCTCTGCTCGGTGGTGCTGAGCAGCAGGACAAGAGGGAAGAGGAATGGATGGCCAGGAAGTTCCACCTGAACACAAGGAAGAACTTCTTTCCTGTGCAGTGGCCGAGCACTGAACAGACTGCCCAGAGAGGTTTTGGGGTTCCCCTCACTGGAGATGCTCCAGAACCATCTGGATGCAATCCTGTGCCACGTGCTCTGCTTGAACAGGGAGGCTGGACCAGATGAGCCGCTGTGGTCCCTTCCAAGCTGACCACTGTGTGACTCTGAGCTGGTGCATCCCAGAGAGGAACCTGAGGCCAAGCAGCACGTGTGTTTGTGTGTAGGTATGGATGCAAAGTGGCTGAGCAGCAGACACAGCCCCAGAGCAAAACCAGGAGTGAGTTGAACTGCCTGGGCAGAGCCACTGCAGGATTGCGTCCACCAGGGTGCACAGTCTGGTCTCAGAAATATCCATGGTCTTCACAGAATCACAGAATACCCTGATATTCTCTCTAGATCACAGTATTTTATGCAGGCATATATAAAGTGAAATTCTATCCCCACTTTTAGGCTTGCAGGATGAAGTTTTAATTTTGTCTCCATTATAGATTGAGTTAATCAGATTGAAATGTTTGCATATGTTGCTCTGACAAGGACAAACTTTAGCAAAATAAAATGCTACAGAATTAGGTTTTCCTGTGAGAGAAAGCTTTAAGACTTGGTTGTTTTCTTTCCTTTTATACTTTGAACATTTGTTGTCTGCATATGTTGCTCTGACAAGGACAAACTTTAGCAAAATAAAATGCTACAGAATTAGGTTTTCCTGTGAGAGAAAGCCTTAAGACTTGGTTGTTTCCTTTTATACTTTGAACATTTGTGGTAATTTACATAACTGCCAATTTTGAATAGGAACAGCATATCTATTTTAATGTATCATGGTAAGTGTTTTAACAACTGTGATCAGAGGAAAGCTCAATGTTTATGCACTGATGCTAAAAGCCCTCAAATCAGATGAAAACTTTCTTATCTACACCCTAAAAGTGCAGTAACAAAACATGGGACCCTTGTAACACTCCTAGCCACACACAAATCCACAATACCACACAAACAATTCCAGCACCACTGATCTGATCAAATCTCAGCATCATGTATCAGAGCTGTCCAGCTGAAGAGGCAAAGATATTTGGGGTAAAGAAGGAGGTGGAAGTGTGCTGGAAAACCATTTCAGAGGGATTCCATGTCCTTTGGAAGAGGAGATGAGGACACTGGATGGGTGAGAAGAAACAAAGAAGTTCAAGGTCTCCTACTAGTTAAAGAGGGCAGGAAGAGAAAATAAAGCACACATTCTAGAAGGAGAGCCCCTTTAAGACTTCACCTCAAACCTAAGGCTACCCAATTAGACAGAAGTCAAAAATGTTTTGCCTGCAAATACCTGGTACTGGCTGCTCTGTACCCCTGCAGCTGTAATGAAGAATGCTATATTAAATTTAGCAGCTTCTGTATTTCTTAGTATTTAATGATTCTTCATTTTCTGTTATGTTGTTTGTAAAATTTTCTATTTTATGAAATAAATGGTGTGTGGTGCATGCAGACATAAGGCTCTGCTTTTAGGTTCAATAGCTGAAAAGACATATTTTTGCTGCCTGACAACCCTTCTTCTGCCTGGCAGCAAAACAAGGCTGGGAAACAGGATTCCCTTTTCAAGCTTTTCTATAATGATGCAGCAGGTCCATGTTAGAAAGCCCAAGAAATGCATGTACAAAACACATCAGAACCATCTCTGAACCCATCAGTGTAAGATGTCTGGCACATGAAATCTTTGGCATCTCTCAAGCTCCATGGCACACGGACATGACACGACTGCTTTTACAATGTGATATTTAATCAAGAACTAGAAGACACTGCACACTTCTTTTCCCCCTAAGATTGTATTTAATGATGAAGAAGCTGTGACTTTATGTTCTTTCCAGGAGCTGCCGACCTTGTTTTAGTGACTTTAACCTCTTGTGTCTCAAATAGCTTTGCTGAAGTTATTATTAATGTAAGAATTCCTCTATTTCATCAGTGGTAGCTTTTCTGTACATTTCCTATGGTCCTAAGTATCAGCTTCAGATTTTTTACATGTTTCCTGTAAGTAACAACAATGTCCTAGAAAGTCCTTTCATAATAAATGCATTAATATGAACCAGATTTCATTTCTGCTTAATAAATTGTTTTGTTTAGGTACCTTTTATATAATTTTTGTTTCTCTGAGATGATAAATTACAAAGGTGGAAAATGTGTGTCTTGGCCTTTTTCCAAATTATTAATCAATTGTCTTTCTGCTGCAATACAAATGTGAGCTTTCCTATAGCACATAATAAATTAAGCCCTATTTGACAAATAAATCCTCTCTTTCTCCCAAAAAAACCCACACAATATGCATTCCAAACACTGGCCCAGACCCAATGCTCTTTTTCTGTTCCTGGCAGGAAAAAGACAGCTGAAGGTGACCTCAAATCATGTTTGACCCACCCTTGCTCTAGCTGGGGACAACCCTGTAGCAAAGAATAATAGAAAAAATCCTTTGAAGAGTACAGGGTGAGAACTCTGTGGGCTGCAGGGCCACCACAGCACAGCTGGAGCTGCAGTGCATGGCTGGGCCACTTTGGTGGGAGCATAGAAGCATAAAATGATAGAACGGCCTGTGTTGGAAGGGACCCCAAATTTCACCCAATTCCAACCCCCTGCCATGGGCAGAAACACCTTCGTCTAGACCAGGTGGCTCCCATCCCCATCCAGCCTGGTTTTAAACACTTCCAGGGATGGGGCAGCCACAGCTTCTCTGGGCAGCCAGTGCCAGGGCCTCACCACACTTACTTTATATTCTTTCTAATAACTGATCTAAACTTACTCTCTGTAGGTTTGAAACTATTGCCCTTGCCCTGTCACTCCAAGCCCTTCTCAATAGTCTCTCTCCATCTTGTGCATTCCTGCCAGGTACTGGGAGAGGCAGTTAGGTCACCCTGAAGTGCAGGAATGTGCCTCCTGTTGATGGAGTGACCAAATTATCCTTTGTCTCCTTAAAAAGCCCAGAAGTTTATCTCCTCAATTTGGTAAAAAGACATCTCATAAGACCTTTAAGACTTCACCTCAAACCTAGGGCTACCCAATTAGACAGAAGCCAAAAAGTCCCACCTAAATAATTCACTAGAAAAAGACAAGAACAAAGGAAATAATTGTTTTTGTGGAGTGTTTTAGCAAGAGCAAAAACCTCTTACCCCTAGTTCACGTTTTCTCTACAAGAACTTTGTTATTTTGCCTTTTATTAAAATTTTTCTGTTTCCAACGCTACCTCAGAAGTCATCCTAATAATTTTATACCATTTGAAGTAGTTAGACTATCTCAGGTATGATAGATCCTCTAAGACCTAGCTCACAGAGAAAAACCATCACTGAAGCTTCTTTTCCCCAGGCTGAGCAATCCCAATTCTCTCAGCCTTTCCTGGACAGGTGCTCCAGTCCTCAGATCAACTTATCAGGCTGAACACGGGACATGGGACAATGACAGTGACTTGATGTTATCCATTTGACCACACAAATACAGTAATGTGCAAGAATCCAGGGTATACCTGAGGTAAAGAATCCCCTGTATGAAGCCTCTTGCCAGACTAATGGGGTGCAGATCCACATCTGCACTACTGAAATCTAATTCAGAGCAGGAAAATGACCCTTTAATCTGGTTCTGACTTGACAAGTGAACTCACCAGATGAAGCCAGTAACATTTGTCACAAAAACATCTGACTTCATGCATCCAAACACAACAAACCCACTCCACCTACCCTGGAAGCAGGACTCTGTCAGACTGTGGGGGTTTGCTTGCACCCATGTCTGGTTTTGTCCCAGCCCCTGAATATGGTTGTCCATACAAACTAAGCATTTTAATACTCCTTAATACTCACTAAGCCAAAGAAAACAAATTATCCTTACAGCTGTGTGGAGAGCTTGCATACAAAAAGACAGAGACACAGAGAATCTAATGAGTTAATAACCATAGTTTCTTACAAGTGGGGCTTCTCCAGTCCTCAGGAAATGTCTCTTCTGCATGACTTACCTGAGAACATGTGTGTTTATCTGTATTGGCAGGCTGGAAGGTCACAGTTCAGCTGTACTGACTAAGTTGTATGTTTAGGCATTTCAGATCAAGGATAAATGTCATTTACTACCTAGTTTCCAAGGCTGCCTTAAACATCTCTTCTGTTTCTTATCAGCAGGGATTCAACAACAAAAGCTTTCTGCTTATGTGTCATTTTACATTTAATGGGATTAGTTGTACTTCTCTTGCATATTTTCTGCATCTTTAATTGAATGCTTCAAATTTGTTTATTAAACTTAGAGGAAAATCTAAATAAAGCAAACCCCCTGGTTATATTTATAACACTTAATTTAAAACATTACACTTCTTTTCTTCCTACAGCTAGAGAGGGGGTTTGCCAGAGTTCATACATAAAAGCCCAGAGTCTGATAATTTCCTGGGGTAATTTTTGGGATTACTTTGGACCTTTTCTTTTATTCTCAAGGAATACTTCAGACTTCATGTTCAATGACCAAATAATTAAATTTTTAAATGCTTGCATGCAGCAGAACCCAAAATCTAGGTTGCACCTGCAGGTCCTGATGCTTCTTTGCCTGTGTGTCTGCAAGCTAAAATGGGAGGTGAACTTTTTACCCCTTCCCTTTCCCACTCTCACCGAAATACAAATGTCTCAGTAGACTTTAAATGGAACCCAGAGCAGCAGAGACTCTGCAGTTGAGTAGGTCATATATTTAGCTGGCATGAAAGGACTTCTAGGCTGTCTTTCAAAATACTTCGTTTTCCATCCCGTGACTGCTGTCTGAAGTGCACAGGCAAACTTACACAGAAAAACCCTCCATATCCTCAAATTACCTATCTGAAAGCTGGAGGGAATAGGGGATGGTGCAGAGATAAAGCTTTTTCTCTTCCAGAGGCATTTAATGGTCATGTATTATAGCCCTCTGCCTCTCACAGAACTTGAAAAACATAAAAACCCAGTCAACAGGCACTGCTTCAACAAGCTGTAATTGCTCTGAAACTCCTGATTTCCTAGACATTGTCAGATACAGAGGGTCATGTCTGCCTGGAGAAGCTGTGGCTGCCCCTGGATCCCTGGCAGTGTCCAAAGCCAGGCTGGACAGGGCTTGGAGCACCCTGGGACAGTGGAAGGTGTCCCTGCCCATGGGAAGGGGATGGGACTGGATGAGCCTTAAGGTCCCTCCTAGCCCAAACTATTGCAGAATTCTATGTGGATGTCACAGTGTCCAAGATTACAGAAAGGGAGCAAGCTGCAGGTGAGCTGTGTCCCCTCACTGATCCTCACCTGCACGCTCCAGGCAGTCCTGCTCTCAGCACACAGGTTTTTCAGAGGTGCCCCTGCTCTGTGCAGGAAGCCTGGACACCAACAAGGAACCAGGTCCCTAAAATTCATCCTGTAGTAACTGTAGGTACCTACATTTCTTTTGCTTAGAGTGTTAAACACCCCTTTTCCTAAATTCAGCCATCAGAAATGTAGGCATCCAATCTACCGTGTCTAATTTAATTCATGCTATAGTCTGCAAACAGACAGGCACCCCCAGAAGGCAGTTCAAGCCCTCTGGTTTAAATGCTTGGTTTAAGAGGTATTGAATTGGAGACCTTATCACTCTCTTTGGAGCCTTTCTTGCTTTCTACAACTCCCTACAGGAGGTTGTAGCCAGGTGGGGATCAGCCCCTTTGCAAACAGACAGGCACCCCCAGAAGGCAGTTCAAGCCCTCTGGTTTAAATGCTTGGTTTAAGAGGTATTGAATTGGAGACCTTATCACTCTCTTTGGAGCCTTTCTTGCTTTCTACAACTCCCTGACAGGAGGTTGTAGAGAGGTGGGGATCAGCCTCTTCTCTCTGGCAGCCAGTGGCAGGACAAGAGGATGGCCTCAAGGCCATGCATGGCCTCAAGCTGCACCAGGAGAGATTCAGGTTGGACATTAGGAAGAATTTTTTCACAGAAAGGGCTGTCAAGCATTGGGAAGAGCTGCTCAGAGAGGTGGTGGAGTTACCATTCCAGGTGGTGTTCAAGAAATGACTGGACATGGCACTCAGTGTCCACTCTGGTTGACAAGGTGGTGATCAGTTGAAGGTTGGACATGATGATCTTGGAGGTGTTTTTCCAACCTAAATTATTCTGTTTAAAAAAATCCAAATTTTCTTTGTTCCTCTCCTCTCTCTGCTGGAGACAGCTAACTTTTGGGTAGCTAGTGAAAAGGAGCTGAATTCTACCCTCAGGAGCCATGTAAGCAGCACCATGGCTCAGCAGGTGTTGTACTAATGACCATGCCAGAGCATTTCAGAAAAAAGAAGTTTGAAACTAATCTCTTTAATGGTGGCAGCCACAAAAAATCCTGTGCAGCTGTTTGCAACTTCCCTGGCCCCAATCCTTTCATGGGATTTTCACTTAGGTAGGCATTGGCATCTTCTGTCCTAAAAATGCCTGAGAGATCACAGCCATGATCTTAAGGTTGCCCCATTTCCACCCCTTCAAAGGCCACACTTTAGTTATGCCAGCAATGCCAGCAGCTCAGAAGCTCTGGTGCAGAACTCTGCAGTACAGGTCTGTCACTGAGATTTAAGGTGCTGTCTTTTCAGATGTGGAATTTGCAAATTCACTCAATGGAATGGCTGGCTTTCACCAGCCTGTAAAACCATCCAAGCTGAGAGGTAATGCTGAGCGATGGGTACAAACAGTCTGAAACTGAGATGTCTCATACATTTGGGGCAAAATGTCTGCTCACAGAACGTATCATCACTCAGCCCAGGAACCAATATCCCATCAGGCCTGGGCTATCCCATCAGGCCTGCAGTTTCTATCTCACTGACGTTTTTCTCGCTTTTGGGGAGGCCACATGGTTTTCCCCTGACCCTGCATAGCCCCAGAGCTCCAATCTGCTGTTTGCTGAGAACAGGTGGTGCTCACTTCCCATAATGCGAGCTGCCCATATATCCTGAGTGTCATGAACACCCTCTCCACCTCCTATGCCTCTGCTGCTTTCTTAAGGAACCTTTGTCAGAAGAGGGCTAACTCATGTTGGAACAGATGTGCCCCTGCTCAAGGGGGAGAAGGGAAAGCATTTCTGTGCAGCTCTGCCTCCCTGCAGACACATCTCTGACTGTGTGACATGCTCAGCCAAGACAGCAGCTTGTTTTCACTCTGTTCCACCCCTCCCCACTTTGTCCCAGTCTTTAAAAATTTGGTAGCTCATGGAATCAGAAAATATAAAAGCTTTCAATCAAAAGTTCTATAAATATTAAATTTAAAGGGAATATTTTTCAATGTTCCTTTTCTAGACAGCAGAACATGAGGGCTGAAGCCACTCTAAGACTCAGAACACCCCATCATTAATCACAGTCCCTTCTGTCCGCAGGTCAAAGTAGCAAAACACATTAATTAAATGAATTTGTTTAAAACTGAGATCAGGCAATAAGCAGGAAGCAAATTGCAGGGAAAGCTAGTCATTAACCTGATTTCTCTCTTCCCTGCCTCCTCTGCTGATGCTGTACTGACTGCAGCTTCTGCCTCTGGCAGGCTTAATGAATATTCACCATGATAAAGAGTCTGAAACAGCACATCCAATGCAAACAGTGTGCACTGAAAAACCCTCTCTGTGTCATGCAGAGGATCTCACGGACATTCTGGCTTCAGTGATCATCCCTAAGCCTTTTTGGGATTAAAAAGCCCATTTAATCTTTCTCCTTTTTTTCTGAAAAACAAAACAAACCAAAAACTCAAGCTCACCAAAAACAACAAAAAAAGAGAAAGCGAATAAAAAATCCATCAGCATGATAAAATGACAGAAATAGAAATGAAAGACAGAAACCCTATTCAATCAGAACAAAACTGAACCAGTTTAACTAACACTTTGCCAGATAATCCCAAACATCACTAATGACTTTGTCAAATTGGAGAATTAAACAAAAACCCAAATAATTCTCACTGTCTGCCCTCCCATCTCTTTGACCTGTTCTGCATTAATGGATCCGGAGGAATGAACAAAATGGAAACTTCTCCCCACCAGGAGCCTGCAGCTTTAATCCAGTGCTTGGGTTTAAAGTCAGCATCATTAATCAGGGTAATTATAGCACAAATGTTGTGGGAGATTTGTAACCCCCCACTGCTCCAACATCCTGGAAGCAGGGGGTGGGCAGGAGGTCATTTCCAGCTCACTCTCAGGTTACTGTCCACGCTGACACTGACAATTAATTTAAATTGAGATTATTTACCTCATTATAAAACCAATCTTACATGGCTGTGTATTAAAGGAATTGTCTCAGCTATCAAATAGCTCTGCCAGCATATTCTGAGATATGTGAAAGCATAATTTGATTTGCTGGCTACCACAGCCTGCTGTGGCCAGAGCACAGCCCAGGGTAAATGGCTTCCTGCAGCTGCTGAAGGAGCAATCAGAGCATGGGGTCTGCAGCTCCTCTCACTCTTCTTCGACTAAAAACTACTTTTCTTCCCATAAAAATATCGATTTTTTTCAGGTAATATCCTTCCACTGCTGTACTTGTGCCCAGTCCTGCTCCCACAGGTAGAATTTTACCCCTCTCCTCCCCAAACTGAGGGTTAATCTGCTGCATCCCTGAGATGCACACACACGGATGCTCCTTATCATCTTTTGAGCTCTAATCCAATGTTGGGGACCCGGGGGGATGCAGCACTGAATGTTTGTGTTGCTTGAAGAGGGGATTAGAGAGACATTACTCTTGCAGTATAAGAAAAAATATTTTTGGGGGTATTTCCCTATGTCTGCAGGCTCACGGTGTCTGTTTTTAAGAGTTCATAGCTCAAAAAAAAAAAAAAAACCAAAAAAACCTCCCCCCAAAATAATCCATGCTCCTTATCATCTTTTGAGCTCTAATCCAATGTTGGGGACCCGGGGGGATGCAGCACTGAATGTTTGTGTTGCTTGAAGAGGGGATTAGAGAGACATTACTCTTGCAGTATAAGAAAAAATATTTTTGGGGGTATTTCCCTATGTCTGCAGGCTCACAGTGTCTGTTTTTAAAAGTTCATAGCTCAAAAAAAAAAAACAAACCTCCCCCCAAAAAAAATCCAAGCCCAAACCAACCAAAAAAAAAAAAAAAACCAAAAAAAACAAACCCAAACCAACAACCAAAACCTCAAACTATTTTCATCTTATAAATGTGTTTTTAACACAGTGTGGGCAGTTACAGCACCAGCCATTCTGCCCCTATTTTAATGCACACAGTAAGGTAAAGAGCAGTACTGCAAAAAAAAAAAAAAAAACCAAAAAAACCCCCCCCCAAAAAAATCCAAGCCCAAACCAAAAAAAAAAAAAAAACCGCAAAGAAAACCCCCCAAACTATTTTCATTTTATAAATGTGTTTTTAACACAGTGTGGGCAGTTACAGCACCAGCCATTCTGCCCCTATTTTAATGCACACAGTAAGGTAAAGAGCAGTGAATAGTGCAGGAAAATTGAAACTGGAGCTGGGGGTACAGCTCTGCCCTTCAGTACCTGGGAAGGGTGTGGGCAGTGGCTGAGGACAATGTGCCCCTGAAGATCTGTGGTGAGTTGGTCTTGATACCACAAAGGAAAGGCTTTTCTTTGCTTTCATGTCAAACCAGGTGCTATGCAGCCTAAATGTCCTAATTAAATATCCTCAAATGCCCTAAACTGAAAGACTAGAGCAGCAAGCAGCTACCCAGACCTCTGCTGAAGGCTGATTTAGGAGTGCTTGGCAACACACCCCAAAAAGGTGGACTTTGAGTCAGAAATTTGAAAATTTTTGAGCTTTGTGGCTCACATCTTTTGTATGTGACCAGGAGTGGGGTGGCACTCTAACCACTTTCAGGAGGCTGCTGCTGTGGGTGGGGGTTGCCTCTGTTATATAAGGACATGAAATATTGTAAAGAGAGCAAAAGTCACTGCAGAAGACAAAGCCCTGAATGTCAGGACAGAACATGTCTGTGCACTGCTTAATCTACATTATGGAAAGCCAATTCTGGTTACTGTCTTCTGTCAAATTTAAACAAAAAAAAAAATTATTCTAACATACAAGCCCTTTTATGTGAGAGACAACAGGCTCACCGAGCATCATAAATCCTGCTGTGAAGGTGAAAAGGAGGAAGCATTTCCTGGCTGCTGCTGGAGCCTGTAACAGTGCCCTGCAGGCAGCCAGCCCCCTCCTCCCCTGGCTCTCTGAGCTGCTGAGCTGAAGCCAAAGCACAAACGTGCATCCTTTGCAGGCATCTCCTGCCACTGGAGGCCACTCTGCCTCTATGGGGTGATACAGGATCCACCTGGGCTCCTGTCCACAGCCACCTTCTGCCCCAGTGCCTGTCTCAAAGCCTGGCTGTGATTGATCCCCAAAGAAGGAAAATTTTCCTAAAGGGAAGGCTGGATTAAATGTTTGAGTATTGGATTTCTATTTACAAGGGCATCGAGTGGCAGGACAAGGGGAATGGCTTCAAACTGACAGAGAATAGGTTTAGATTAGATATCAAATAAAAATCCTTTACTGTGAAGGTGAAGAGGCCCTGGCACAGGGTGCCCAGAGAAGCTGTGGCTGCCCCTGGATCCCTGGAGTGTCCAAGGCTGGATGGAGCTCTGAACAGCCTGGGATTGGAAAAGGTGTCCCTGCTCATGGCAGGGGGGTGGAAACAAGATCTTTAAGGTCCTTTCCAACCCAGGCCATTCCATGATTTTGTGATTCTATGTTTTCCTGCACAGGCTTAGATTGGTTTTGTTTGTGTCCATCTTGAACACTGCTAAGAGAATTTACTTCAATTCAGTCCCTCCCTCCTGCTTCCCCTCAACAAAACGTTATCAATTACCAAGCTCTGAAAACCTTCCACAGGTACCCTTACCTGAGCACAGCCCACATTACTGCAGATGCACAGAGGCAAAGAGGCCAGCACAGCTCCCAAAACCAAGTGGGGTGGGCAAGAGAGAATTCCCTCCATTTAACTGAGCACAATTAATAGAAAGACAGTAACTATGGAAACTTGAAGCATCAATTTTAGCCTTTCAAGGCAGAATCTAATTTTAACCAACTAATTGGGCGCTTGAAGTGGTAGTGAAAGAAAAAGGGACGTTTTTGTCAGTGCTGTTAGAGGCATCTATTTTAAACATGAATGAATGTGTGAGCTTCACTATTTAGAGAGGACAGGATAGTAATGGAGCAGGGACACATGAGAAATGGTCTTAGAGATAATTTTTTATTACTTTTTTCATAATCTGTGTTCAGCTTACAGTCTTCAACCATTTCTCTTAGGCTCTCGCCCCAGAAGCCCAAACCATTGCAATCTCCAGGCCAGATGATTACAGGGTAAGACTTTCTGTTTGGATATTCTTTAAAAAAACCCCAAACACACAAAGCTTCAGACAGTGGGAAATGCAGTTCCTTGTCTCTCAGAGGCTGGAAATGGCTCTGAACCTCAGAACTGACACTTGTTCCCTGGCTCCCTCTGGCTCTGATCTCAAATAAAGGGATAATTTTACCAGTATTTTGTAGATGAAACCTGAAACCAGCCTTTTCTCTACCTATGAAGGAGAAGAAAGGGTACTATTAATGTTCAATTTAGTTTGATTTTGTTATCCCCTACTGATTTCATAATATTAAAAGTAAAGTATAACATACAGGTACATAAAATTTATTTAGACCTACAAATCCTTTAGCTGACCTAGTTTGAGTAGTTTATCACTCAGCCTCTGCAAACTTCTCCTCTGAAAGCCAATTAACCAAATACTGACCAAAGTCTATTTTGATTCTCTCCAACTGCTGTTAGCCAGCAACCTGCCCTAAAAGACATCTGTCACTGTAATACCTTCCACAAAATGGGGCTGTAAAACTGAAGACATCAAAAGCCTCAAAACAGACTCTGGCAGTCACAGCACTCTTTCCTTCCACAATATATATGTCACATTAGCAGCTCCCTATCATCTCCTGTTAGCATCACATCCCATTATTATTCCTTTTTACTGATATGGGGTGAATGGAGCTAATAATATTCCACATCAGTTAAAAAGGAATCTTAATTAAATGTGATGAGGAAGTGCTAATACAATATGATAAGCCCCCTGGATAAGCATGCTACATAATTTCTCTCTTTTTCAGAATCCTTTAAACATTCTTTGAGAGGAAAATGGAGGTGACCTTGCAAAGGCTCCCCACATCCCTTCTCCTACTGCAGAAATAGTTTTGCTCTTTCAAGTGCTTGCAAGGCCCACATTTGGAGGATTTTTTCCCAGGTTGTAGATAAATCCAAGTGTTATGATCATTGAGAGTCATCTGGGCCTTTAACTCTTTAAAGCAAATTTTTTGGTGCTGATGAGATGAATCTGCCTGACTGCTCTGGAAGTCTGGATCTCCTGGATCATGGAGCCAAACCTTCTCTTTGTCTTCTGCTGCAGCTAAAGGTGTCTGCTCAAAACTCAGCCAAATGATGAATTAGGTTGTCAGAGGATTTTTATAGGTGTAATTCTGTATGCAGATCTATCACATACCAAACCCCAGCTCTGGACGGTTGTTAAAATCCCATTTAAATGTGTTTATGAACCTCCTAACTTGGTCAGTGCTTTATTCTACTTGGCCAAACAAACTGAAATCACAAACTGCCAGGTGATGTGCTGTAAAGGCCACATAATACTGAAACAAAATAAACTTTACAAAAAGATAACTTGAGCGGGGATAATACTCAGCTAGGAAATATTAAGGTACCTTTACCTCAGTAAAGCTAAGATCAAATTTGGCAGCTGCTCGAAAGGGATGGCAGCACATTGCAAAAGGCACTTCAACACTTGCAGCTGCCTTTGTGACTTGTCTCAGACTACACTTAAATATTCATCAGATGGTATTAATTCTGGGAAGTAGGCTCTTTGAAGTCTAACACAAAAAGTGGGTAGAGCTATCTCACTTCATCACTATAACCATTTCAGAATGGACCACTCATAATCCCAGTGTACGAGTTAGTAAATTATATGCTTTGTACTTCAATATTTTGATTTTAGTTTTATAGCCCCAGTCATGCTTTAAGACAAGAATTGCTCCCTCATTGGAACCATTGGAGAAATGGCTCAGATTTGTACTTCCACATAAAATTATGCTTTACATTATATTCAGGAACTGCTCATTTGTTAATGAGCTCTCTTTCAAGAAAGGCTCAAATAATTGTAGTAAAACACCCAAAACTTATTTATTTAATATTCCTCCCATTTCACTTTTCTGAAGGAAATATTAAAAATGGAAGAACTGGCTTGAAACGAACAGGAAGATCAAATCTGGGAAATAAATTATTACACATGGATAATAATGGATGCGAAGTGGGTATCTGAGAGCAAAGAAGGGGAAATTAACTTTGTTTCCACATTATTGCTTAATGGAGGCTGACTCTGGAAAAAATCCTACCCTGGTTAAATTGAAGAAAATTTATTTTACTTGTGATCCCTTTAAATGAATAGGCAGGGGAAAAAATCAAGGACAGACTGTATCTGGATTGATAGCATAGTTATTTTCCTTCCAGGAAATGTGTCATATGCTCAGGTAACTAGGACAAGCTGTCAAAGAATAGAAACGTTTAAAAGATCTTAGTGTTCATAAAGGCTAAAAGGTGATATTGTTGCTTCTTGAATCCTTCACTTCAAAGGGAATTTTAATTAGCCATCTGGTGGAATCCACATGTAGAATATTATAAAACTATTTTAACACAGAATTAAAATTTACGCTTACATTTTCCTGCTGTAATTGTGTGTATTATACATGTCCATGTTAATATAAAACTGGATCATTTCTTTTGAGTTTCTGCCATTCTTGAGGTGGTGACTGACTTCCAAATTTTACACATCAGAGTCTACTTTCCCAGTATCTTTTTCAGTCCCACCACTAGCAGGTCAAGTAATGGAGAAAAAAGTTTCTTAAATTATTAATTCTGTATCTGGAAGTAGCTGAGTGGGTGCTGTCACAGAATTTTAGGAGTGAAAGGGAGCTCTGGAGCCCATCCAGTCCAACCCCCCTGCCAAGGCAGGGGCACCTGGAGCAGGTGACACAGGAACGTGTCCAGGTGGGGTTGGAATGTCTCCAGAGAGCGAGATTCCCTGACCTCCATGAGCAGCCTGTTCCACTGTTCTGCCACCTTCATGTGATGAAGTTCTTCCTCATGTTGAGCTGGAACTGCCTGTGTTTTAGTTTATGGCCATTGCTCCTTGTCCTATCCCTGGGCACCACTGAAAAGAGCCTGGCACCATTCTCTGACACCCCTTGGAGATATTTATGTGCATGAATGAGATCCCCTCTCAGTCTGCTCTTCTCCAGGCTAAACAGGCCCAGCTTCTGCAGTCTCCCCTAATGAAAGTGATGCTCCAGACCCCTCAACATCTTTGTGGCCTTCACTGGACCCTCTCCAGTGGCTCTTTGCCTTTCCTGGACTGTGGAGCCAGGTCTCAGCTCTGGTGCATGATTTGGGAACTCCTCCCTGCAAAGGTGTGAGACCAGCATGCATCAGAAGGGGAGCACAAAGTCCAAAATGCTTCATCCTCAGACTGTGCAACCTGACAGTTCCATGAAAGGGGATTTTTTTCACCAATTTCAATACACTCTCTTACTGGAAAGGGGGAAATAAAAACCAAACCAGGCAACTCCTGCAGCCAAATGCCAGCTGTGTGGACAGCAGCTAGAGCTGCCATTCATTAATCCTGATGTGCCTTGCCCCACTAAGCACTAGGTGTAAATGGCTGCAACCCTTAAATTGCTTCATGTGCTCTCCATGATCCACAACTGCAGCACCAAACATCACTTAAATGTATTCCCTTGACATCAGACTTGAAGAAGAAATAGCTTGGGGTAGCCAGAGAAAACACAGACCATGACAACAAGGAGAAAAAAGCTCTATTTTTATCTCTTCCTGCTGACACACGGAGCAGCACACACTTCATTCAAGCATACACACAGCTGCTCAGTGGCTGGGATTTCTGCAGCAGCTCTGAGGCTCGAGGAAGTGCAGTCAAAGCAGATATTCTCTGTACTGGGGAGGAAAGACAGCACAAGGATGTTTTGAAACGCTCTGCTCGATCTAGTTCATTCTACTCACCAGGGAGGCACACAATTCGATATTCCAAAACATGTGTGCATATTTCCTGAAACTAGCACGAATATTTAATACCTCTTCTTGCAAAAACAAGATAATCATGCCTGCAGATCTTCCACAAGCAGCTATGGAGCATTTTTGCCTCAGCAATCATTCAATTTGCATCTCAGTGAACAGGCAAACAGATTTTTATCTCTGTTCTTGAGCAGATCTGCCAATTGCTTAAAGTGTCAGTCTTCAGGCAGGGACAATACCTGAGAGAGGACAAATATTTAGGCTCAAGAACAAATACCAGAGGGAGAGTCTTCATCAGGAGCTGCAGTGATAGGACAAGGGGGAATGGAGTCAAACTGAAATAGGGAAATTTGGATTACAGGAGAAATTCTTCCTCTGGAGGGTGAGAAGGCCCTGGCACAGGGTGCCCAGAGCAGCTGTGGCTGCCCCTGGGTCTCTGGAAGTGCCCAAGGCCCAGGGTGGACAGGGCTTGGAGCACCCTGGGGCAGTGGGAGGTGTTCCTGCCCATGGCAGGGGGGTGAAACAAGATGATCTTTAAGGTTCCTTCCAACCCAAATAATTCTGTGGTTCTATGCTTCTACTGATATGAGCCATACAGCTTTTAGTATCTGAGAGAATCAATAAACAAAAATTAATTATGATGGCTTTACTCTTTTTTTTTTTCAGGCATCAGAGCTTTCCCTTGGCACATGTGTTTTGGAGATAAAAACACAACTTAAAAAAAGAAGTGAGAGGGAAAGCCAACAATATGACAACAAAAGTGTTTGCAACTACTGAAAATACTGTGTTAATTGCTCAGCTGCTCTCTTCGGGGCCTCAGACTTTCACCAAAATATACCAAGTGGTGTAACTGGGGTGGCTTCACCCTCACTAAGGAGGCTCAGATAAACTCGTTAATCCATGGATAGAGCAGGAATCTTCTGTTTGTCCTTCCACCCAAAGTTTCCTCTTTGTACAAATATGTCTGCAACTGCACCCAAACCTGCAGAGTTTTCTTAAGGCAAAGCCCACTCTTCTCCCCTATAAATAACTCAGGAATCAGTTCATACTCCTCCCAAATATCCTTCCCACTCCTGCCTGCAGCTTTGATTTCATGCTTGTCTTCAGAAGCCAGAGTGAATCACCCATTTCCTGCCTCCTAATCCTCACTCTGTCACAAAGCTCCGCAGGTTTTCTGCTGCTCCTCCAGGTATTTCTGCTTTGGGCTCAGTAAGAAAAGCCACATTAGGATAGAAAAATGCTGAGCAGGTGGCACTACCATAGTCTAACACACAGAGAAAGGAATCAGGCTTGTTCCCCTTGTGGCTGTTGTATTTTAAACACAATTAAATAATGAAAGAGCATAAATTACAGCCTGGATTTTCCCATGTAGCTTCTTCTCCCCATGTGGGGTAGAGAATTCCATGTGAGGTTTTAGTGTCTCCAGTCTTTGCCATGTGGAATTGTGTCATAGCCATTCAACCTTGACAGGTCACTTTATTTAAATATCAGTAGTTTTGTGAGAATCTCAGGTTTCACATGGGAATAAAGAAACACCAAACCTTAAAAAAAAAAGTGAATTTTGGCTGTTAACACACCAGAAAGCAAACAAAAGGAAGTCACTTGAGGCTTAAGTTTTGAATGTTTGGGATTGGCAGCATAGGACTGACCCAATGCAATTTCATGGTCTGTTTATCCATCCTGTTCTCTAGACCATCATGCATTTTGTAACAGGTGCTTTCCCTTACCCAGGCATCTGTGACAAACAGAACATGCTGCAGAGAAAGCAACTGCCCTCATAAATCTAATTCCAGTCAATGAAGAGCTCGTGGCTGAGAATCACAGAACTGCGTAATCAATAATCATGGTCTGCAAGACAGAAAAATATCTTCTGATGGCTTCCTCCAAAGCTGTGCACCAGATTCTGGATTCTTTTTCAGTATTTCAGGATTATGCAGCTTCCCTAAAGGCTGTGTGGACCAACACTGCTATCCTGCATAACTCTATCTGGCACTTGACCTGAATATGTTTCTCCCGATTAGGCACTGACATTCTCATCTGGAAACTCTGTTTGTACATTCAAATTGTTGTCTCAGCATAAAGGTGTGCTGGAGTTATTCTGAAAACCCAGATGTGTGGCACTGCCTGTGCTTCAAAAACTGTAGTTATTAGCATGATTTGGAAGCTTTCACTCCCAAATTCCAGAATCTGCTGCACCTGATTTCTCCCAGCACATCTGTTATGAAGGGATGAGTCTCTGTCAAGTGATGGTGCCAACCTCAGCAGAGAAAAAAAAGATTTATTAACACCTAAATAAGAATTAGCCAGTGGCTGCTAGCCTGGATTCTTCCAGATGAAGCAGGTCTGCAAAGGAGGTAGAATGTCTGCCCAGCACCTCTTCTGTGCCACAAACAAGAGACCTCACTCCAGGTGCAACTATTTGTTCCCTTTCACAAATACTAAATTGATCTCAACACCCAAATATTCTATTTGCCTTAATTCATGCTGTATATTTGTCATTATTTGACATGAGAATTGCACAGTCTCAGATCAAATCTTCTGTATGGAAAAAAAAAAACATGCAACAGCTGCCACTTTGCAGATCAAATAAAGGCCATTCAAAACCAAAATCATCTCCTGTCTCCTCAGTCCCCCTGGGAAAGTAGGGCTTTGTATACAGACCAGAAAGCAAAAACTCAGCATATGGCAGGGCAGAAAGTAAGCTCTGCTCCACAAGAACAATTATTTGCCAGTTCCAAGAGTATCTGAGCTAACCATAACTATAAATCTAACTCAGGATGTGTTTATGCTTCCAAAAGTCACCAAATATTCACAAAAATTAATACCACAGAGTTAACACAGCTCCACTTTTTACCAGGAATTACTATGAAGTGCAAAATGCCCAGTTCTCTCTTTTTATGCATGCTGCATGATGGCTGCTAGAGTTTTTGAAGGCTCAAAAGCTGCTCCAGCATTACATAATCACAGAATTAAACAAAATCAAATCTATAATCTCTATGGCTTTAGAAAAAGCTGGGCAAGCGGGGGTGGGGAAGTAAAAAAAAAAAATCACATCTCTAATGATGTAGAAAAAACAAATAAGATGTTTAATTTTTTTAAAATTAGATGATCTTTGCCTACTGAGCTCTGTCCATGGTGTTGGTAATTACTTTTCAAGGACCTTCTCAAGTATAATACTCTGCACAGCTCAAAGGAAAGGTTATTGCCATGAACTCAAAATGGCAGAGCAAATATTTAATTACTGTTTACACCAACTCCCAGGCTGTACCTCAACAGTAGAGCCCAATGCAATCCTGCCCACTTTAGCCAGAATCCTTCAGCATATTACCTAAATCCCAAGCAGTAGTATCAAAGACTGACAGAATATTTGGAAAGAAAAAATTCTTTTACTTTCTAGGCACTATGTATAATTTTGGAAAGACATCAACTAGGTTGGGTGATTGAGCTAAAAATAAAATTTTTAAATATACAGATAATTGGGGTCTCCAATTAACAGTCTCCTCACCACAACCTCAGCATTTTAGTTTTGTAACAGGAGCAGGCACAGGTTAGAGGATGACTGGTCAGCCCGTGTAAGGAGAGAACAATCACTTGCTTGAGCAGCCTCACTTTCCATGGAAAGCTCTGGATAAACATTCATGGAAGATTTTCCCTCATTTCCAGGACTCCAGTTGGCTACAGACCCCCTACACCCACTTCTAGGGTATGAGATGAGGATTCTTCTCTGGGCTTGTTATCTTTCCAAATAAAAGGTAATTCGGTGGCATTGGGTGCTATTTAGATGTCTGTTCCTTTATTGTCTGCATATATCAACTCTTTTTTTTCAAGCCCTCAAGCACTTACTCCCAGAAATGCCTCCTAAAAGCTGAGGCAAAGACAGACAGACAGTTCTGTCTGGCAGAACAGAGTCCTGGCACCACAGCCCGGAAATTCTGCCTTGGGCAGGTCACTTTGTCCTCAGATGGTGGAAATAGCTGACATTATTATCAATGAGCTGCCAGTGATGATTCTTAGCTTACCCACAAATTGTACAATAATTTTTTTAGCTGTGGATTTGCTTTCTATCGTAATGAAGATAATATTTCCCTTTCTTCATACACTCTCCTCTTTCTACAGTGCCATTACTGCATCTGATGGCCACTGCATTTCAGTAGTTTCATGAACAGTAGGCTCTGTTTTGACTTCAGCTTGCTCTTAGAAACAGTCTTAGAGGTTTTAGGAGGGGGAGAAGAACACAAATGAGCTCTCCCTTCTCTCTTGTGAATCTGCTCAGGCAACACTGCAGCCACATGCAAGAGTGACTCTGCCTGCTGGGATAAATTCCAAATAGTGAAGTCTCCTGGTGCTGGGTTTCTTCCCCTCAGCCTGCAATTGCCCAGCAGCCATTCAACATTAATCCAACACTGGTTCTCCAATCTAGTATTGCTGCTCATCAGCATTGCTGACGATACTGCAGCTGGCAGCACAACCCATCTGCAATGGAACTGGCATTGATCAGGCTGCCCAGCTGGCAGCTGAATGCCTGGCAGCTCTTTGTGGTGAGGATCTACTGAGACTCTCTGGGTCTGCAAATTCATGCCATGGCTGTCATCCTCATCCTACATTTCCACCCACCAGGTGGGTTCTTGTACCTGGTTTGTTTAAGACTGGATGGCTGCTGTATCCAGACTTGGAGTAAATGTTTTTTCCATACCCAGATCACTGCTGGGTAAATTCATGCCATGGCTGTCATCCTCATCCTACATTTCAACCCACCAGGTGGGTTCTTGTACCTGGTTTGTTTAAGACTGGATGGCTGCTGTATCCAGACTTGGAGTAAATCTTTTTCCATACCCAGATCACTGCTGGTCTTTCCCAGGAGAGGGCAAAGGTTACAGTCATGAGTCTGGGTATTTCCACTTACAGCTGCAAAACAGCATTTCCAGCAGTGATGATAAAACTACTCAAATAACAGTGAAAAAGGAACTTAGTGAACATAGTTCAGCTGATCCCTTTAATTACTTGCTCAAGGAAATGACAAATTAAATGTAACACATCACTTCTCCCCACCAGAATTTGCTGCACAAGTTCATGTGACCAACTGGGATGCTATCATTGACACCACAGGAGACTAAAGGTCAACCAAAATCTCATCTTCTTTTTCTTCCCTGATTTTTAGTTTCTTACTTGTCTAATTTGTTACAGCATAGCTGTAATTAATCTGCATTTCATCTGTAATTTCTAAATTTGATGTATTGAGTGCTGCAGTTCTATATTCTTCAAGAAGATTTTTATTCAGCATTCTAGTTCATAAAGACACTTTGGACCCAGCAGATTTAGAAGAAATAATATTTTCAGGCGATTACTATACTTCTCAAACCCCTTATCAAATGCTTTATTATTCTTAGACATAGTATCGCTTTCACTGTTTGTGTTTTACTTACTCAGATAATGAAAGTCCTTATCTTGGCTTTTCATTATCTGTTCTGATCAACTCTACAAGATCAGTTGTTCTTTCCTCTCTCCGCCTTGTTTTCACAAGTCTGATTCTCTACAAGCACAGCAGTCCTTTGTTCTCAACATGCAGTCCCACCCACTCATCTGTAGTACCCCTGACCCCTTTTGTGCCAGTTTAAGCTCTCATCTCTACAAGCACAGCAGTCCTTTGTTCTCAACATGCAGTCCCACCCACCCAGTCTGTAGTACCCCTGACCCCTTTTGTACCAGTTTAAGCTCTCGGCAGCAGCTAATTGAGGTGAAAATTGAGCCTACACAAACCTCTTCAGGCAGAGGGGTTCCCTGAACCAGCTAATTGTATATCAGAGGAGGTTTGCTAGAGGACTGGAATATATGGGAAGTACTACCAGAAAAGCAAAATACAAAATCCCAAGATTTCATACAATAGCCTGGGTTAGAGGGACCTTAAATATCATCTCATTGCAAACCTGTGTCATGGGCAGGGACATCTCCACTACACCAGGCTGCTCTGAGCCCCATCCAACCCGGCCTTGAACACTTCCAGGAAGAGACCTAGACAGGTAAAAGCTGATAGGGAACTACATAAAGCCATTCATTTAGTACACATAATCTCCCTGAAATGCATGCAAGCTCTTCCTAAAGTTGAAACACAGCTCTTTCTAAAAATTAAAGTGGCTTGCAGGTAGGACTACAGACATCAGGACAGAAATCAGCTTCCTAATGTTTTCTTCAAACTGGTTTTTCCAGCTTCTCTCCATCCTCCACCAAGAAAGGGAAAAAAAAAAAAAAGAAAAAAGAGGAAGAGCAGCAAAAATCTGTCATGCTCATGATATCTGTGCATTACAGACTAGGGATTTGTATTTTGGTTTCCTAGCAACTCTGAAGGCCAATTCAGCAGTGATTTTGTACTGAGCACCAATTCCAGGGTTGCTTCAGCTCTTCTCACAGAGAGACTCCAGCATCTTTATCTGCCTCCTTCTCTCCTTTAATGTACAGGTAAACTGCAATCAGGCTGACTGCTAGATTAGTAACACCTACGTTTTACTTTTACCTACATTCCATCCTCTGATGATTTTTTATTCCACATGAAAAAATGATGAAGAGCTGTTAAGCTAGTGTTTAATCAAATTGGTCAGGGGAAATGAACAAATGGAAAGGAGAATCTGCAGATTAAAATGAAGTTATCTTCAAAGAAGATCAAAGCCAGAGCTGACCTCACATCATAGCTATAGTTTTACAAAAACTTGCCATCTGTGAGATTAGTAACACCTACGTTTTACTTTTACCTACATTCCATCCTCTGATGATTTTTTATTCCACATGAAAAAATGATGAAGAGCTGTTAAGCTAGTGTTTAATCAAATTGGTCAGGGGAAATGAACAAATGGAAAGGAGAATCTGCAGATTAAAATGAAGTTATCTTCAAAGAAGATCAAAGCCAGAGCTGACCTCACATCATAGCTATGAAGGACCCAGATGCAGTTTTACAAAAACTTGCCATCTGTGAATGGTAAAAGGAGAAAAACCAGGCAAGAATAATGAGGTTAATTCTGGACCTTGATGAGCACTAAGCTTTTAAAATGATATCTGGCATATAATTTCAAAATTCATAAAAATGCATCAAGAAATAAACACTGGGAGCATCAGTATTTATGGCTGGGAATATATTTTCCACTGAGAACAGCTCCAAAGCTGGCAGAAATGCTCCAAGCTTTCCATCACGCTGTCTGGCCAAGATGCCTCAGAGAAGATCAGAAGTTGACCTGCATGGATTTAGCCTACACAAGCCACTGGCCTCCCTGCTGGGGCTGCCAAGTAGTTTCAGTTGTGAGAGTGTTTTCTGCAATGTGGCAAGTTGCCAGTGGGGAACTGGATTAAAATCACCAAATTACTTTGCCTGTCAGCCCAGAAGTAAAGCAGTTCTCTTTTCTCCATTTACTTCTGGACAGGTCCAGCTGCAGTTTGAAAGTCTGTGCACCAGGATGGATGCACTGATTTACAGTGTGAAACAACAAAAATGTGCTTTGTTCTGCCTCCAGAATTCACTGCTGAAAATAGTTTTACTGTCTAACTGCATCTGCACTCTTCAGAGGGGAAAAGGAAGGGACCCAGAGCAGTCACCAGCACGTGTGGTCCTGGAGAAACACTGTCACCTTTCTTGCCCCACAGAAAATTGGTTCAATTAAAAGAAAAGTATTATGTTCCTCATGGTGCTTTATTTTTCCTAACTGAAGTCTGGGAATAAATGAAGCAGATAATCTGATACTAATGTTATTAATTTATTTTAATTCTTTGGTTTGCAGCTACACATGTGAGAGACTCGGCTACCTACTTAGCATAAATTTGCAGCAAGATAATAATCTACTGAGAACAGGTAATTTTCCCCGTGAAGAGATGACATTATTCATGGTAACTGAGAGAACAAATCACCTGGAAACTGAATCAGCAGGGTGCTGCTGGCCCGCTCCTCTTGCTGACACTCTGTGCATGCTGCAGTCACAGGGTTTTGAGAGAATTTATCCTCCACATGTGACTGAAGACATTTGACACCAGGCATTTGGGAAGGACACTGTTACCATGAGAGTCTGTCTGTTATACTGTCAGAGAGGACAACAGGAGTGGTCTGAAATGGTGAAGAGTGGACAATTCAGCTGCTGTAGGTATTAATTATGACCACTTCACCCCCACTGTGGGTGGGCAAGTTGATTTACCACTAAAATGACAGTGTCTTGCTCCTGGGAGCATAAATGCAGCACAAGGTAGTGAAAAGCAGAGAGCAGGAATGAGGAGAATGTACTTTGCAAATCCTGAGATGTTTTTAGTACGTAGTGTTCCTTGGTAAAGAAAATTCCAGTTTGGATTTTGGTTCTTAAAAGCAAAGTTGTAAGGTCTACAGGCAGGGTTTGAAGGAAAGTTGGGGGAGGAATCGTTTGTTCTGCATTTTTCAGTATTATGATAATATGTTTATTATTTATTTTTCCATTTTTAACTCGCTGCCTTTGGTCAAAACGTCGTTCATTTTATTGTGTCTTACAACATTCTTCCTTTAAACTCAGCTACCACATTCAAGCGATTATGTGGAACAAAAATATAAGAAAATTTAATCAAAGGGACTAAAGAAGGCTCATGGTTTTCCTGATTGTTTATAAGCATAGTCTGTGTTCTGGATTTTCAAGTGCCTCTCAATGCATTAAAAATCTGCATATGAAAAAACTGCTGAAACGACTTGAAGATCAGAGCTTACATCTTGGAAATGTTTCTTTTTTCAAGGTTTGAATAATTTAACTAGAATAAGCTATCCAAAGGCCCAGGCACTAGGCCAAGGAGGTGTTACAGGATAAGAAGGCATGATTTCAGGCAAAATCCCTTGGCCAGCTCAAGTAACCACAGGGACAAATGCAGACAGGAAGGGCAGAGGACCTCTCTTGCCCTTAATTGTCTAAGTGAGCCTAAGGAGATTAGCTGCACAATTAGGGATCTAATTAGCACCACTCCCAGCCAGGACAGCAGCCTGTTTTCCATGTGCTTCAGTATTATACACCTGAGGTCTGACCTATAAATGGAGTTTGAACTCCCTGTGCAGCCCCTCAGATCCTCCCTTGCACCCACACCACCAGAGTCTGGGAATCCATGGGCACAGGATTTGCTTGCCAGGAAACAATTCTTGCTTTTTCAAAAACTCCTTTTCAGAACAGCCCAAAAAGAAGTCATGCAAGGCAGGCATGAGACAGAACTGGGATACCAACAGCAAATTGCAGAAGGGCCTGGGGTGGAAGGGACCTTAAAGCTCACTTAGTTCCAGCCCCCTGCCATGGCTGAGACACCTCCCACTATCTCAGGCTGCTCCAAGCCCCATCCAGCCTGGCCTGGGACACTTCCAGGGATCCAGGGGCAGCCACAGCTTCTCTGGGCACCCTGTGCCAGCACCTCACCACCCTCTTGGAAGAATTTCTTCTTAGCATGCAACCTAAACCTACTCTCTAAGTTTGAAGCCAGTCCCCCTTGCCCTGTCACTCCATGCCCTCATTCTTTTGAAGGACTTGTCCTGTTCCTAGTAACCAACTCAAGAAAAAGAGAAAAAAAATTAATTTCATCCTATTCAAACCAGTCTCAGTCAGTTCTGTTCTAGTTCCAGCCTCCAGAGCTTTGTGGTGGGATGGCCTGCTGCTGTTCACTGGTTTGTTCTGGTCACCTCTCGGTATCTGACCCCAGCCCTGCATGCTGGGTGGGGACATCCAGGCTGCTCCAAGTCCCCTTTGTGTTCTCTGAGCCTGTTTTATCCACCTCTGCAAACAAAAGCAGCACACTCCTTTTTCTCAGCATAAACACATAGGAACAATTTCCACAAGACCACAAAGGGTTTCTGGTGTGGCTTTTTTTCCTTCCTAATCAACCCATTTATTTTGCTAGTTGCGTGCATGCTAAGAGGGGATGCTTTTAGGGATGGCTGACTGTAATTATATAAGACAAGAGCAGAGAAGCTGCATTCAGATTCATTTCCTCCACAGCCAGAGCCTTGATGTTCTGAGAATTAAATCCCCCTAATGAAGGGGAAGCCTTTGTGTGCTGCTATTGCTGTTTTACATCTCTCATTGCACCCTCTGAGTGCACACAAGTAACGACTGAATGATTTTAGAGTTTAGCTCTTGGAGTAAAATCAGCATCTCCAGGTCAATGTTACATAAATAGGCAGAATGTGTGCTGGTAAAACATGCACATATTGCTTTCCCTGCCTTGTGCAACCCTGTTCTGGAGTCTCAGCAAAATAAGGGTACAGGCAAGAGATCACATAAGTTCACAAGAGAGAAACATCATTATAGTACCATGGAATGCTTGGCTTGGAAGGGGCCTTAAAGACCATCTCATTCCAAGCCCCCTGCCATGGGCAGGGACACCTTCCACTATCCCAGGTTGCTCCAAGCTCCATCCAAGCTGGCCTTGAACACTTCCAAGGATGGGGATTCAGAGTTTCCCTGTGCAACTTGTGCCAGTGCCTCACCACCCTCAAAGGAAGGAGTTTCTTTCTAAAATCTAATCTAAACCCACTCTGCCTTGTCCTGTCACTCCTGTAGAAAGTGTCTCTCCAATGGCCCAGAGGAACAGGCAGCAGCCTCTGCCTGCCTCTTTAGCAGCAGGGCTTGGGAGCTGCTAAAGGTCAGACTTCACAGGCCAAGGGGCTGTGAGCACTGCAGGGAAACAGGAATAACTGCAGTGTTCAGGAAGTCCTGACCTCACAAGCTCTGCATGGCTCAGCAGCTGGAAGGAGCAGGGAAGGAGAGCCCCAAAACAGTCTCACAAAGCTGTTATTCTTCATTCCCTCCTGCTGCACTGAGAGCATTTTGGGCCAGGTGGATGCTGATCACCATCCCCACAGAGCACTCTGTGATAAGAATAATTTTAATTTTCTTGTTTTTCCTCTTTTTAAAGCAGGATAATGAACATGTCCTTTCCCTTGTGTTCCCAGACTTGGTCTGCCCTGCTCATGTCAGTGGCAACTTCCTTAAGGCAAGGCTTGTCTTTTGCTGTTTGTGTGGGCTTTGTGCAGCACCATCTGACCTGAGAGGCACTGCCACACTACAACATGAACAACAGACGCTGAAGCAATGCCTGGTTACAAAAATAAACACATGAAAAATACATTTATGACCCTTGTGTTCAGCAAAGTGCTGCACACAGGCAGACATCCATTAGGAGAAGATTCAATATCACAGAGTGGTCTGGATTCCCTCAGCCTCATTTCTTCTTCCACCACTCACAATATAAATCCATTCCAGACCAGAATTTCTTAGGATTACTTAGAAATGCCCTTATTTTATCCATCTATTTTGTATCAGATAGCAAATTGTATATTGCAAGAGATAACAGGGTTAAACTACATCTGGGATCATAAATGTCATGGGTTATTTTAACATTTACTTGAGTATATTTTCTTTAAAAAAAAATCTAAATGGAATAAAATTAAGCCCACAGTAGTAGAGAAAGAAATAAAAAACAACCCCCAAACCATGCACACAAAAGCAAGGCACAACAGGGGAAAAATAAAGCAGCTGTAAGCTCAAGTGGAAACAATTTGATTACCATCAATTCCCTGAAGTACTGACCAGATAAACACTTGTTTAGTTTATAAGTTCTGACAAGATCACAACCCAAGGTAGTACAGCGGCAAGGGAGTGATTTTTCTATTTATTTATTGAAACTGCTGAGAAAATAATAAAGACAGGAATCAAAATCGATGTCTTCTGTATAGCTACAAAATATTACCAGTGGGCAGACAAGAAAAATTCACTGGTATTGTTATGAAGATCACAAAGACCAACATGCCTAAAGCAACAGACAGTGAAAAAGTTACTTAGATTTGAAAATCCAACTTTATTATATTTATAAACTAAATTTCTCCCAGATGTCTAAGAACTAATCACATAATCTGGCAAATGTTATACTTTCCCCCCCTCCTTTTATTTTCTGGCTCAGTTATGAGAAATATTTCTATTTTTTAAGTGTGAATTTAACATAAACCTCCATTTTGAGGAAGGAAAAACATTGTTGCAGAAAAGGATGAATTAAAGAGACAAAGAGTTACTGCTATTAAACTTTCTCCCAGTGCCTAAATATAGAAATTATAGCCAGATAAACTGCTTACGTAAAATCACTTTATCACTTCTTAAAATGATGAAGTCTGGAGCTGCAGCAGCTTTTGCCCACAGTTTCAGAAGATTTTTTTTCATATATTCATATTCATATTTTTTCATCAGTCACAGAAAACCTCTAGCCTTTTGCCCCTTTTACTCTTATTTAATTTCTGGTTTCAGAAATTTTGCAGATCCCCTGGGTTACTTACATCTCAGCTGGAGCCATCAGTCCTGCCTTTAGGAAACCTGCATTGAAACAATCACCCCATGTGGGGATCAGAAATTGGACTTGATCTCCACTTGGGAAAATTCAACAACTGGCTCCAGTCAGGGACAAATGTGGTCCTAATCCAAAAGGAAGGATGCACATACACAGGGACTGGACTAAATGATGAGATGCACAAATGCATTCTGGGCCTAATGAGGAAGAGAAATTCTCCTCACAAATATTTGCAGCAGGTGAAATTGGGATTTGCCATAGTAGATGAAGACATAAACTCTTCCAAGGCCATTCTCTTTGACAGTCAAAATTAACACAAAGTCTTATTCAAATATATGAAGTCAAAGAGATCACACAATTTAGAAGTTTCCAGCATCAGCCTTTTCCAAATTCTGATGAGTCCTATCCTTTTTTCCTTACACTGAGCCTTCAAGGTCTAAGGTATTAAATCTCTCATCCATGTAATCTCATTTACTTGGTACACCCTGCTGAAAAAGAATGGACCCCTTGATAAAGATCACAAACACTATTTCAGGTCAGTCATGAGGGTTTTGCAGCTAAGAGGAAAATAAATTAACAGAAGGTAAATTTAACTTTAGCCAAGTCATGACTGCAGTTTATGTATAATATCATTTATCATCCCCTCCTCTCTTTGCTCACTCAGCTGAGCAGACATCTAAACTAACCTATTAATTTACCCAGCCCTGGCTCCAAATATTGAGAGCCCAAAGTGCTGGTTCAACCACAGTTTAGATGGGGTGAGGCAGATAATTTCCTGGTCATAACAGTCATCAGCTTTTAAAAAATAATGATCAGTATGTCAAGCTGCATCTGTCAAAAAATATGTATTTTGGACATGTTCTTTTGAAAAAGTCCTTTTGATTTCAAAATGCTTTTCTTCACTACAAGTAGCATTTGAAATTCTCAGTCCTCTCCAGCTTCCAGCAGGCTGTCAAATTGAGAAGCATTTATCCCCGAAAATTCTTAGTTCAGTATGAAATATTGAAAAGGTGATGTGGGGCCAAGCTGGTGACCTACATTTCAACATTCCTGAAATAAAAATACAGAGGGAAGACAGTGGACAGATGAGCAGGAAGAGACCAAAGTCATTAGATGAAAGGAAAAAACAAGAGAAATTAGAAAGAGGGAGGTGCATACTTGGCAAACCAGATAGGTAACAAAAAGGAGTGAAAATGGAATAAACAGAAGTGAAAAACCAAACAACAGGAAGCATGCAGGGAATGTCCTGGGAATAAAGTGTTCTGGGAACAGGGGCAAAACTGAGGGCTGGACATCATGTTGAGGGTCTCAGCAAGTGGCTGGAATTGACTCAAGAATTCACTAACCAAAATCTAAAAGTAAAATAAAAGAAAGGGATTTATCCAGATATGGCCCTTGCAGATTATTTCTATTTCAGTTTAGGCAGTGCACTGCAGCCACACAAGCAAGCTGGCATGATTTCCTTCCCCAGACTCCACTGAGCTGATAGATAATGCAGCTTCAAATAATTACTTTAGTGTGCTTTAAGGGCATGATTTTTTCCAGGATTCAAGAGGCTGTGAACCAGATTTCTATGATTCTTTCCTACAAATTCTTAGGAGCTGCTTAGGACCTTCATTTTGGGAATTTATTAAATCACTGTTTTGAAGACTAATTTTCATAAGAAACATAAATAACTAGGCTGTTCTGTATTCTCCCTCTTCTGTTCTTTAAAATAGTCCATATATTTTCACAATGTTTCTTAGACCACTAAAGATATGAATTTTAGGGCTGATATTTGGCTTTCTATATGTTTCTGGGTTTGAAGGTTGGAATTATGAAATTCCATAGAAAACTGGTTATTAATTTAAAAAATAGAGAGAGGCTGTAGATATGCACAGCTGCATTTTCTAGCTCCTTCCATTTTAAACAGCTGCAGCATTCTGCAACAAACCAAGAACCCTGTTTTGTATTTTGGATTGCTAATTAGTTCTTATCTTTTACAGCTTTAATCAATGAACTGCTAAAGCTAAGCCAGAGCAGTGCTGTTATTTGTAAATTAACCTTTAACAGTCTCAAAGAAACAGCACTTTCAGCCCCTGCACATTCTTTGCAGTGACTGCTTCATGAGTCTTAATCACACCCTTTTTCTCTAGATGAGGAAGGTCATTTGGAGAAGGAGAACAGAAATTCACTGACATTTCAGGAAGAAATTGTCCTCTACTTACAGCCATAGTGTAAAGCTGCACCATAAGAGATATGTTACAACTTAGGTCTCATCACTCTCTCAGTTATTTTCTTAGGCTCTTTCTCTTTAAACTGGATTTTTATAGGAATAATTCAGTGGCCAAGAGCTTTGTGACAATACTGTGGGGCCCTTAACAGCTTCTCCTCTAATGCCTGCCTGATTTCAAGACCAGTGTCTGTTCTAACAGTGAGACTCAGTCCCCCCAAAAACACTTTCCATTCCTTCTGTGCTGCTGTTACACGGACTCAAGGATGCAGACAATGTCAAATGGTTATGCCACGAAAAGAACAACTGCAGTGCAGCTCTCTGACCCACTCATCTCAACCTATTACCCAAGCCCAGGGTGCCAATCTTCTTTCCAGTGACCTGTGCTCAGTAGTCACTTAAAAATCAACACTGCTATTCTCAAGGCTTTCTGCCTCCTACAGACCTTCTAGCATCTCTTCCAATTGTTTCTCTCTACCAGATCCTCTGTGCTCACCTTTGTATACAAGATTTTTACTGGTGTGATGTGAGAAATGGAAAGATAGAAACTTCCACAGACACTGAAGGGTTTGATCTGCAGCTTTGGGAGAAGCTTGAATTGATGTAAAAATACAATACACAGACATTAAGCAGAAAAATCATAAAATTATGTTTCTATATTGTAAGTAAGAATATGCCTTAAGTAAGTGAAAAACTGTATTAATAAGATGGTGAAGGGTTTATAATGTAGGTTTATAATGTTTATAATGTAATTGTATAAAGTAAAGTAAGACTTTAGATGTTATAATAGAAACATGTGAGACAGAAGCCCATTGGATAAAAGTATCCACAGTGCAGCAAAATAAAGGTGATAGGTTAGAAAAGAAAAATGAACTTTGTGGCAACTGTCCGTTGGATTAGAAAGTTCTATATTGTCTTGTGACCATTTTGAGCTATGGCTGACTGCTTGTTCTCTTAAATCTTACAGCCTCTGAGACTGATGTTTATTTGAGCAATAAATTGTTTCTAGCCCAACTGTGGTCCCATCCCTTCATTAAACAACAGTGTCCCCTCTCAGGCCCCTAGGTTTCTCTGCTCAGATCTCTTCTCCTTGCCTTATCATCCTGTATCTGATCTCACAGTTTCACTGGAATGAAGTATCTCTTTCAGATATAATATTCTTGTTCAGGTTGGATTTACTTGCTTGACATCCAAATTAGTCTGTGAAACAGAGAATTGGGAATGCCACAACTAACAGTGGATAATTATAATGATTTCTCTCCCTATCAAGGCATTCTTGGACATTTTTTCTTAAAATCCACACAAGAGCCCCTGTCCTTTCTTCACAGTTTTCCCACAACACCCTACCCCAAACCAGCAGCACAAAACTCACCAGGAAGACTGACTTTACTTTTCTGGAAATTTTGCTTATTTGACATATTTACAGTTGGTTCACATTTAGTTTTCTGAATTCCTAACTTATTCTGCATATCATGCCCCATCAATGGACGTTGTCCGCATTCCAGGAGATTGCAGCAGGAACCTTCCTCCAAGAGCAATACAAATTTGTTCCAGAGAAACTGTAGTTCCCAGCGTAAACCCAGAGTAGCCTAGGAGTATGTGGACAAGGAATATCCCTAGCTAGCATGGTACATGTGAGAAGGTCAGAGGCAGGAAGTAAGGAACAGCAGGAAAAATGGAATAAAACCAGGAAAGTTGTGACACCCAAATTTCAGAGGACAAACACTGGAAGATTCAGATTTGGTGAGATGCAAAGAGCTTTGTATAAAGGGATTATTTATCATCTTGTTCCACCCCCCTGCCATGGGACACCTTCCATTGTCCCAGGCTGCTCCAAGCCCTGTCCAGCCTGGCCTCAGACACTGCCAGGGATCCAGGGGCAGCCACAGCTGCTCTGGGCACTCTGTGCCAGGGCCTCACCCTCACAGGGAAAAATTTCTTCCTGCAGTGCTCCCAAGCAGTCCATGATGGTCTGTCTGCTGTCCTTCTGTCCTTGGGAGAGCCCAGGTGGTGCAGACAGGTTAAAATAATGGCACTGCATCCAGCTCTGGGGCCCCAGCACAGGAAGGACATTGACCTGTTGGAGCTTTAAAAAACAGTGTTACCACCTCTCCTCCCCAGCTAATTCCCTGAGAAAAGGAAAAGAAATAGCAGATCTATTTAGAAGAATGTTACCACAGCAAAATCAGAAGTACAAATTAGTGTATTTTAGGATGGCATTTGCCTAGGCAATCTTAATTCTGTCTCTTGTGCATATTTATAAGTGTAGACACTGAAATCCTAATTCCCTGAAAGTCCGTGGGCTATTTGACATGGACTTCAGAGATGCCAGTGTTTCACCCACAGCTTCACCTACATACACACACAGATTTCAGGTGCAGATTTTATCATTAAATCCTCTCCTCTTTTACAGAGCTGTCTGAATGGAAGTCTTTTATTTTCCCTTCCCTACATGTAGTGTGTGGCCCAGTGCCTTATTTACAGCACACATATAAAGTCTACATTGAATACAGGAGTAGTAATTTCTCATGACTGTTTTTCATCACAAGTCCTTATTGTTCTCCTGAGTCTTACATGTCCTATGAAAGCATCTTTAGACTTTTTTGTCTAGCAAAAATGCATTTTGAAGCATTTGCATTACACCAGTTCTGTTTTGTAGATTGGAACCAGCAGCACAGAGAAATACACATAGATTTGTCTAATGCCTGCTAACTCTAAGCTCTGAATTATTCAGAAGTCTGATTTATTCAGAAATCTTCAGTGTTTTATGTCTAGAGCAAAATTTCTGTTCATCTTAGTTTTTGTTATGAGCTCTCACCATTTTTGCCAATCAGACTCCATTTATTCTGAGTTAGTTATCAAAAAATCAGAGTTCACTCACATCAGTGGCCATCTAAAGTCTGACAGAATTGCCAAAACTGCCAAAGGACATGGAGCAGAAACCAGAAATGTGTCTTCATTCCCTGATCTCACTATATAGCTTGTGGGGAACTTACAAGATGCCAAGAGAGCTAAATTCAAAGCCAGAGGGAGTTTGAACCTTCTTGTCCCCCCTCACCCAGAAGTCTCCCAACTGCAAACTTACAACTGGTTGGACTGGTGCCTAAGAAGATGTAAACACAATTTTAAAAATGCCACATCCAGATTCACTGTTCTTTGCATGGTTGAAATATTCAGTAAAGTCAACAGGAATGCTGTCAGTCAAATAAGGACCAGGTTTTGCTTGGGCAACACATTTTTGCTGAAAAGTGTGTGATTATGTTGGAATTCAGCTATAAAGTAGGAATTAATGATTTACTGATTTAACACTTCACTTGTAATTACAGGTCTTGAACCTAAACCAAAAAAGGAAAGAAGCACTGAAAGAGATATCTGTGGGAAACTAGGCAGGATTCTAAAGCAGTGGCAGTAATTTGCTAAATATATGATGTACTGAGGCTACAAAATCTAAGACAACCACTAATCCTGAGATTTCTCCATGAAACACCTCTTTGCTGTTAAGGATCAGGGACATCTAAAGCTTTTGGTTACAAAGAGAGGAGGAGAATATTATCTGAAACCCCCTACAAAAAAAAAAAAAAAAAAAAAAAAAAAAAAAAAGAAGAGAAAAGTCTAATTAATATAATATCAGGGTTGCTAATCCCTTGAGAGTGGACAAAGACAAAATAAAATAATCTTCTTTTTGCTAGGATGCATTCATTGTACAAGTGCCTCACAAGTCAGGGAAGGAAGCAGCAATAAGAGCCAAGGGTTATTGCTGCTCAAACAAAGAGATGTTCAGGTTCCCAAAGCAAGTCCAAAATGACAAGACCCAAAATAGAACAGCAAGCAGGACTCCAGATAGGGGAACAGGGGCTCTGGGACCCAAATGCCACTGGACCTCCTCAGATGACAGAACCATCCTACCTTTGCACTTACGTTCAGGTGCTTGGAAATTGGCAGCACCAGCATGGAAACATCTGGGAGAATGTTTGTATCCATACTGAACTGGGTATGAGGCAAAGCACTGAGTGCTCAGTCAAGGAAGATCAATGCAGCCAAAAGCCTGAGGGAAGCTTTTGCAAAGGTTGGAGTGTTCTTGTGGTGACATTTTCAAATGCAAGCTCAACAGTCACACACCCTTCATATTCTGCAAAGGCTGTGTCTTCCTGCAAAGCCTGCAGCAGAAGGAAGGCACACAAACCCCAGCTGATCATAGCCTAGGCCTCCATTATATATTAAATTAATTCCCAGATCTGTTTCTGCAAACAGCCCTTCTGCAAAACCAGTGCAGGTTTTGCTGGGCACCATTACTTTGTGGATGTTGTAACTGTGTTTGCAAATTCTCCAGCCCTTTATCCAGGTGAAATTCCCATTTAAATAGAAAGAAAGGTTTGCACCAAGAAAGATTAAATGAAGTAATTATCATTTTTGCTGCTGTAGACCCCACTGCCCAGCATTTGAGCTGCCTCTGTGATATGGGCATCACTCCTCATGTCAACTCCTGACTGAGTGCTCACAGAGCTGCCATACAGGGCTCACCACTCTACACAGGGCATCCACTGAGTTTACAGTTTAGTTTGGCTGAAACATGGCTGAAAACAGGGACTGACTGCTCCTCTATGTCTCTATTATTCCTGCTCAAAATCAAAAGTGAGAATATTTTTTTTGTCAGCACTGCAAAACATCCAGGTGGTTTTTTTTTCTAAACTCCATAAGAACCTTCTGCCAATTCTTATTGACTGCTGTGAAGTCATCAGTCAGTGACAGAGTAAATGAAGCTACATTCTAAACCATGCTTTTTGTAATTTATTTTGACAAATAAATAACATTTTAGTTTCCATCATCACGTATTCGTGAATGAAAATAGCTAGCAAAAATTTAGGTCTAATTTCACCACAGAAAAGTAAAAATGAGAAAAGACATTCAAAGACACTTACTGGCTTTGTAAAAATAACAAAGGGAAAACTGATAAGCTCCTACCCCAGTTTTACTGTTCTTTTGAAATGGAGGGCAAGCCAGTTCTGGAATACACACACCTGAATACACACATCAGAACTGAACCATTATTCCATTATTCCATTACATAAACCAGTAACCTCCAAAAGCAGGGTGAAAGCTGGGCTCAGGGACTCTTATCTCCAGTGCTCATCTGAGACTGAGTAAGGAAAAAGACGCATTTTATGCTTTATTGTTCCACTCTATTTCAATTCCACAGAATAATTTACAAGAACTTTATATCCAAATCACAGAATATTCTGAGTTGGAAGGGACCCACAAGGATCAAGTCCAACTCCTCAGGGAATGGCTCATATCTCATACGGGGACTGAACCCACAGCTTTGGGGTTATTAACAACATGCTCTGAGCAGCAGAGCTCATCTGAGGGTCTTCACTCAGTGATATAAAACAGAGGAAAAAGTAAATAGCAGCATTAGGAGGTCTACTGCAGTTAACATCAGTTCTTCACAAATATTCTGGATTTTCACGTCCTTACCTGCTGTAGCACTGGAGACTGTTGGCCACTGCTGGTCAGGCCCTGCTGCTCCTCCACGCAGGACTCCTTGCTCCTCCATATGCACAGCACTGGGTAAGCAAATATCACACTTGGGTTATACACTTCCCTTCTGCCCTGGACTTCACAGTACTTCCCTTTCCTGCTGCTTATCAGAGTTCATAACTATTTATTACTGTGCAGATACTCCTACAGTACTGCATGATGTTAGCAGCATGAGAAGCAGCTGTTTTGACTTGCAAAAAATACCTTTGATTGTTTACTAAAATCCACTCGTGGAGTAACTTATAAAACAAACACACCTGCAGGACACTTTGCTCTCATTGACTGGGAGGCACTAATAGGGAAGTGACACATCTTTGCTATTAGGATGTAGCAACATTAGGCAAATGATTAAAAAGTTGGAGTTAGCTCTGAGCTTCTGTCATTATGCCATTTTAAGAAATCCCACCTTCCTGGGTTACTGCATATTTCCCATGAGCCATTCAGGAAGAGAAATGCATTTTCTCAAATGCAAAAACTAATACAGCAAATTTTAGCGTCACATCATGAGCACTGGACATCAAAAGCACCAATTTGCACCTTACATGGAAAGAAAAAAAAAATACGCTATTTTTAATACAAAACCAAGCATGATGTTTATATGCTGTTCCTTAAGAGAAACAGGATTCCATGACTGTGTCCCTGCCTCTGCTCATTGGCTTCACACTCCCTTTCACACTTCCTTAAGCTGAACTTAAGGGCCAGTTTCATCCAAATGTGGCAGACATCCAGGGCACCAAATTTCTACAAGTTTTATGAAAAAATCAGCATTTTGTGAAAACCATCAACTGGGCAGGGCACACAGGCTCAGAACCTGAGATTTCAGGTAAGAGGCTGCTGATGGGAGAGCAGAGGAACATGGACAATTTTCCAGAAGAGCCCCATTAGTCTTGTGGGATTAAAAACCTCTTACTTTCCAATAATTGTTCAAGTAGCTTCAGGTAAGACCTTGTACTTTGTATAGAAAGGAATGTGGATCCACAAGAGCATGCCTGACTCAGGACCAGCAGATAAGGTGCTCAGATAGGCAGAATTTCTTCTTCAGGATCCTGCTCCCCACCCAGACTCTCCACTGATTTGCATTTATGGATTACAAAAAAATTGAAAGTCACAGCAGGAATAGAAAAGAAAGAAAGGAGCTTGCCCAGTAGGCCACAAAGTCAAGCTTGCTCTGTCTTCCTTTGCTCTTGGTCCTTGAGGTTTAGATTCCTTTTTACACAGCATCTCAAAGTCAGAGGAGTCACTCTGTGTCCTCACCCACATGAAGCACAGTTTGACTCTGAATTCAGGACTTCAGTGTCATAAAGACTCTTGGATAAAGGTACAGCACCACTGCACCAACAATTCTGAGAAACCCATACAATCCTGCCCTTTGTGATGCCACTGGGAATGACTGCAGCCTCAGAACTGCCTCTACACCTGTACAGGAATTTTATTCATCACACCTGATTACACCTGAACATAGAACCAGTATTCTAATCTGCTTAGGAAGAGCAAAAATACTGTTTGATTTAGGCTCTACAGATGCAATTTTAGTATAATTCTCTTTATCCAAGTGTACTGAGTAGAAAATTATAGCAGAGACTGCTTGCGGTATTAGGCAGCGGATTTTCAAAGATGTCTAAAGAGATTTGGACAAAAGCCTCACTTTCCCTTCTTTGAAAATCCATCTCATATCTTCAAAAAGTCCTTTCAACTGCATTAATCTTCTTGATTGCAGCATGTGGTTAATAAACCTGCTGCAGGAACAGGTACTTTTATGGTAATGAGAAACAAGAAGATGGAAATGCAGACTGACTATTGAAACATCAGCACTGATGATTACGGGGAGCTTTAAAATAAACAAAAAGTATATAATGACAATTAAATTATTCAATAATTGGAACAATTATGCCTTGACAGTCAATGGATACAAAAGCAGAAGGTAAAGGGAAAGAACAGCACAGTCCTACAGCAGTGCAGTAACAGTATAAAATGCAAGTCAGACTGAATCTGTAGCTCGTAGAGATTGGAAGTGACAGCAGCAGAACTCAGGTGCTTTCCACCTCAGCATAGATACCATCAGTCTAGGGCATCAGAAGAAACTTTGTCCTTTCCACAGAGGAAAAGGACAGAATTCCCCTTCTCTGGAGAAACACCACACATACCTTTGCATTCCTGCCCTCAGGGATGCAGAGTAGCGCCAGTCCGGGTTGGGGTGTTTTGGCTGTAGAAACAAAAGCCCAGGACAATGCTGTTAGTGGCAGTAAAACATGCTAGAAAGCATCTACATCTGGCTAATTTTGTCAGAAAAGCCTATATGGATATAGCCAATTTTTGTGAATTGCCAAATCTCCCTATAAATCGAAAGAAACTTTCCAATGGGCACACAGGGAGCGTCTGTGCAATAAACTTGTCTGCACACCAAGGCCTGTGGCTAGAGGTGATCTCTGTGGAACAACATTTAATGCTGCAAACTGGTGGAAAGTTATTTCATACATTCATCAACATTTTGGGCACAGGATAAAATAAACAACATCAGAAATCCAGAAAATACATTGTTTGTTTACCTGATAAGGTGAAGAAACTCAAGCTCCTGCACTGAATATTATCTGCCTGAGGGTGTACAAACGTGACGGGGATGTGGGGCAGTGAGGTTTCTGCTGAAATTCAGTGTACTGCAGAGGACTGCAATGGATGGGATCAGATTTGCAGACTGCAGCAAGTCTTTTATTAAGGACAGACACGTCCATAATACCAAAACCCATTAGATTCTCCATATTCATGAGAGGGCATAAAAGGTAGAAGGGGAAAATAGCCAGCAATGCCCTCTGACCAACAAACCTCAGCATATGCTGATGTGCTGCAGCATGACTTGCTAAATAAGGAGTTAATTAAGAAATCCTCTGTTGATCAAAAATTGCTCCAGAAAATAGTTTTCACATTGTCAGGGGACTGTCACTGTAATTTTCAACTACAGCCTATGAGTGCAAGCTCAGGTCCCTTAAAATTAAGCCCTGAGGACATACCAAGGTTATTTCTCAGGATACTAAAAACATTAGTCTGTAGGTGATATTGTAGTGAGTGCTTAAGTTCAGGCACTGGAATCCAAAGACAGAACTTATATCCAAAAACATAATGGACTACATTCATTCCTGATGTGTCTTGCACGGTGCCAATCACACAAATAATAAATGACAGTAATGGTTTAATTCTCTTCAGATTATTGGAGGCAGATCAGGAATGAATTTGACCCCATTACTTGAAAGAGAAAAAGAAAGTGTTGAATGTTCTGAATTATTTAAAGCCAACTCTGTCTTTCCTCTTGAGGTTTGGCATATGCTTTTCCCTGGATCAATAGGTTTTATTCAAACAAAAATGGAGCAATTACAACTTACAGTATTGCTCTATCACCACACTTCCCAGGTCCAGCATCACTCAAGGCTGAGATGCTCTTGGATGATGCACACATGAGTCTTCTTTATGGTCCGAGTTACACAAAAGGGAGGAGGAGGTTGCTGTTTGCAACCACACATTAAACATCTGTGCTAGCAATTTCCTTCCCATTTAGCCCCCTGTTCTCTGTCATGCTCAGGTTCTGCTGAGTTTAGCAAAAGGGGTTTGACAAGAAGCCCATTATGCATAGTTCTAGTCTTTTCTGATTAATTCCATTTTGGCCCCAGTCCCAGGGATGTCAAAGCAACTCGAAAGTCAACCACGTAGTAACAGTCAATGAAAGAGGATAGAGAACAACACACACTGATCAGAGCCTCTCCTGAGTTTGCCTTTCTTGAGTATGAAGGGTGATGACACCAGAAAATTTGTCTTTTCTTCTACTGGGGGTTTTGTTATAGCAGGGGAACTGCTGGACTTCTTGTTCTATTTTGCAATTTGAGAGATGCAGGTTATTAACTTGTACAGGCTTGTAGGCAATGTGAGGAGGAGGAATCTTACCACAGTCCCAGGCAAAACACAGATAAAGTGGGATTACATGAAAGCACTGAAAAAGTTGGGTAGGAGTGACAAAAGAGGAAAACGACCACTCATAGTACACAGATTTTTGGATTTTGGATGAGAACTTTCCAATTCTTAGCTAGAAAACAAAAATCTCTGTTCTGTTTTTAATGGGACATCAGATCTTATATGGGTGATGGTGGCAGGAGAAAGTCATTAGTTGGAAATGAAACACTTCTTCACTTCACATGCATGGACCAAGACTCCTCATGTCAATACAAGAGAAATTAGGAGACTGGTATTTTCAAGGGTTACTGTCCAGAAGCTCTGGCATCTTCTGGCTATTCCCAAACAGTTCTCTCTTTGCTATGACTCCTTGGGTAGGGCAGCAGTGCTGTTACCAGAGGAGCAGAAGAAGGAAGGAGGGAACAGGATGTTGCTACTCTGGAGGTGGAACTATTGCCACAGTTGACCGTCAGAGGCTGGGGGCATTTTTAACTATTAAAAAAAAAATCAATATCTGTGACTTCTTTTTGAAGTCATTAGAGGAAGAGCCAGAGCACAAGGCAGTTGGGCAACAGCCTGCCTTTGTGCAGACCTGTTTTCACCCAGTTTTACCACATGCTTCCTGGCTGCTTGACTGGGTATTTTCAAAGCTCAGCAAGAGGCACATTTGTCCCACACTTGTGTTACCACAGGTCAGTGTCCTGCAACTGACAAAATCAGTGAAAATTCTGTTTTGTCAGCACAACTGGCTTCTCCTTTTGTTCTGCTACAGAATGCAATTCTTTCTGTTTCCCTGGCCATAAGTGAAAAGTTGTTTCAGTACATCTCTAAATGAGACTGGACTAGAAAAGCAACAAAGCATGACCAGTAGCAGAGGTTGAGCACAGCAAAAGCAGCAAACCTACTCAGGAATATCTCTCCCCAGCTCAGCTGCAGCAGTGCTGCTTCTTAGAAATCCATGAGGAATTCACAGTCTACAAGCTTGGGCTGGTTTATATCTCTGCTTAAGAAGAGTCCAACTTCACCATCCCTGAAACCTGCCAGGACAGCATGTCCGAGTGGAGCTGGGTGCTCAGGCAGTCCCAGGGGCTGCACAGGAGCTCCCACTGGGCTCCTCTGCAAAGCCCTGTCACAGATCTGGCTGTGACATGTGCACTGTGTCCTAAACCAACTCCACCAGGACAAGGCACAGCTGTGTGAGAGCACAGAGGGAGCACAAAGAAGAACACAGGCTGTGAAGGGCTCCGAGTGCTCCCCAGCTGTAAATCCCCACATTCTCACTATGTCATACAATGCTGATGAAGAAAATATTGCTTCTTTTACCTCCCCAGCTCATTACAAGACTCTGTTTATCACAATCCAGCACATTCTACTAGGCTGAAGGTAATTTTAGTTGCCACTTCCCTGAGAGATTTTTGGAAGTCATGTAGCAAGTCCAGCAGTCCTGTCAGTAGGTGAAAGAAATCCCATGGCCCAGCAGAGCAGTGATAAACCATTCCCTTTTTTCCCATCAGTTGCTTTTTCTGATTCAGTTACAGCCCATCACCCTCACAGCGTGAGAGGAGGCAGAACCTATCCAGGTGCCTATGGAAGTGGTTGTCACTGCACCTCATGCCACCAGTTTGCCCCTGCTGCTTCTTCCAGGCACCATGCTCACATTTTGCCAACCACATAACCACAGACATTAATGTTTCTGGTCATAAACAACCAACCCCATTGGGAAGTGTGATAATGGGAATGTATAATGTAAACCAGAGCCATCTTAGGAGCAAGAGAGCTCATGCAAAATGTCACACAGTTGTTTTCAAGTGGGTTAACTGAAGAATTGTTTCATTGGTTTGTGGATAATAAATTTAGTTGGAAATCTATTGTTACAAACATTTTCCTCAGCTCTCTTTTTTACCTAGTACAGTAAGAATTTCTCCCTGGGGTAGGAGAAATTTCTAATTTTTTAAAATATTGCCCTGATCCCATATTCAATGGATCAATGCAAACACTATCTTTCACTTCAGAGCTTGCTAGAACAAAACCTGCTTGAGGTAGAGAAGCATGAATCAAATATTTACAAACAGCTACCAGATGCTGTGTCTCCTAAAAACATCCTGCTTCATTCTGATTTCCACACAAATGCACAGCAGAATGACATAAGGTATATTTATCAAATGTATCTGCTTTGAAGCATTAATAAAAGCCTTTTAGAACCTCTAACCACATAAGGGTCTGCTTATTTTCCAGTCAGACAATGCTGACAGGTATGAGGAAACAGAGGTTTCTATTCCTGCTTTCCTTCTGTAAATGTTTAGAATTAACTTGATGTGGAGAACAAACTATTTTAAAAATGTGTCTATCATTCAAGAAATCAAAAAGGAAACTGGAAAAGGGTGTAATTCAAAAACCCAAAGTCTGGCAATGTTCATTTGCATTCCTAACTGAGAAAACTGAGGTGAAGGGAACAGACAAGTGCTTCTGTAAAGTACATTTAATGAGTTCCAAGAGGAGGAAAACACCTCTGCTTAATCTTGGATGCAGATTTCTGCTGGCACAGCAGAAGCCTCAAACACGCACCTGAGTGCCCTGAAGCACAGAGCAAAGGGTCTGCTTATTTTCCAGTCAGACAATGCTGACAGGTATGAGGAAACAGAGGCTTCTATTCCTGCTTTCCTTCTGTAAATGTTTAGAATTAACTTGATGTGGAGAACAAACTATTTTAAAAATGTGTTTATCATTCAAGAAATCAAAAAGGAAACTGGAAAAGGGTGTAATTCAAAAACCCAAAGTCTGGCAATGTTCATTTGCATTCCTAACTGAGAAAACTGAGGTGAAGGGAACAGACAAGTGCTTCTGTAAAGTACATTTAATGAGTTCCAAGAGGAGGAAAACACCTCTGCTTAATCTTGGATGCAGATTTCTGCTGGCACAGCAGAAGCCTTAAACACAGCACCTGAGTGCCCTGAAGCACAGAGTGCTGTCCCTGCTTAGCTCAGACACTGCCATCAAACAAAAGAACAAACATTTATAGTTAACCTTTTCAATGTCAGCAGGGCTGGAGAATTTCTTAAAGGCTTAAGTTCTTGAACTGAGATTGTAAGACATTCCACCATTAATACCTTTAAATCCTCTGAGAGAAATCTCCTGGACAGACTGCTACAAACAGTGCTCTGGGGTAACTAGGTTTAGACACTTCAAAACATGCTTGCATTTAAAGCAGTATCAAAATGTGTTCAACTCCAGTGTGGCTTTCTTTTTTCCATGTGTTTAGCAAGCTGGTTTTGAAGTGAAAAACACAGAGAAAGAGACAGAAGCAGAGCAAACAGCTCTGCTGTAAAACTCCAATGATCTCCTGAGTCTTACCACCATCAATGTGCAGTTTTTTCCACTTTCTTTAAAAGTGTCCAGAGGGCAACATACTTTATTTCTGACCAACACATGAAATATCATATTTTTTCATCCACATGTGTCACCACACAAAAAAGGGTACGAGGAAATGTATAATATAAAAGAGTTCAGCTCTACTCAGTATCCCAACTTGATAATTAAGAATGTGCCAGGCTGCCTTCTGGGACAGAAAACTCCTGTTAAAACATTTTGGTTTGATTGTTATTTCCTGCATTGAAAGGAAAAGGCTGTCATGAGATGCAAGGCACAAGAAATGAGCTTAACTGCACAGGATGTAAGAACAAAATAGGAAAGATGAAAAGAAAAACCAAGGACCAGACACTATCCAGACATCATTCAGCATCTTCACAGGAATTTGAGGAAACAGACTCCAGACTAAAGCACTGAAACCCTTCCTGAAAATGACAGATCATCACTGCAGCAGTGCCCAGTAACAAAATCACAACTTCTCACACAACCTCTTCATAGAGTGTGCACCCCTCTTCCAAAAGACAGGAGCCCAGGCTGCCCATAACACTCACAGCATCAGAAATGAAGCCACAGTATTTTTTTTATCCCTTGATTTTGCCTACACTGCCTGCCTGGTCCCTCTGCAGCAGTTATCTGATGAGAGAGCAATATCCATTAACCCCGCACTGCTACCCTTATCAGCAGCCTCCTGACAGCAATAACCATGTCCAGGATTTTCTGTGCAGCTGCATTAGTACATTTCCTCTTTTACAAAACACCCTTGGTCTGAGTCATACTTATCAATCCATAAAGGACTGTGCAGGTAAGCAGGGTGAGCACAGAAGCAGCAGCTATCTTGCAGAAACAAGCTTCCATTCCACCAACACAACACTGGCAGTACAAAAGGAATGGCCACACAGGAGTCAGAACCTCACCAGGTACAAAAAAGCCCCTATCCAACTTTATTGCACTTGTTTGCACTTCTGCTGTGTCCTGCTAATGGCACAATACAGTCAGTCACAACTTGGTGTAATTGTTAGCATCTTTGATCTTACCAGTAAATAGGAAAGGAACTAAGAGTTATTGCCCCAAATGTTACTGAGATTAATCCCAAAGAACTTGGAAATATTTTTCCTCTCACTGTATAAACAACATTTTTAAAATATTAGCCAATGTAAAACCCTAGGTATGATTATCTGTGCATCGCAAACCCATTCACCTGGTCCCATCCTCATCAATGAACAACCAGAAGAAAATCCATTTCCAAAAACTGTGTGGAAGAAAAAAAAAGAAAGGACTTGTTCACATTATCTAAAAGTAACACACAGATCAGAGACTGACTTTGTAAATTGGTGCAAGGACAAGGCTGCCTTGCTATGCCTCACAAGTGAAGGCACAGGCTCTTAAAGGCTGATTCAAAGTTCACTTTAACTAAAAACAGAAACACAGTTCTCTGAAAATGTAATAATGCAAAGATCATTATCCTTAAAATGTAGAATTCAGGGTTGCTAAGCAATTGATGGCATCTTCAGTGCAAATGCTGAGCTTGAAACAGGGGAAAGATGTGACTTTCAATGTGTAATTAGCTAGGAACTACTAATTAGTGAGTGCCATTACATTTAGCCATTTCCTCATGTGCACATGGCCTTGATACATCTTTATAGAATGTCCTACCACAGGACAGGTTAAGAAGCAGGAAGTAAAGAATTTGTGGTGAGTAGAACTTGTCAGAACTTCACCTCTGTTTAAATCACACAGAACGAGTTCAATAATTGATTCCCCTTTTGGATGACAACTCCACACAGGCAGCACTCATTAGTTTGTCCTATACATTTCCCTGTTTTTGTACTCCAAGTTTGGGCTGGCTTTGCTGCCACTGCCTGATCTCTGCTGGTAATCAAAGCTTTCTAATTCCTTGCATTCAATGGAGTGAGTCTCAAAATGTGATAGGAATCTCTTTGTTAAACTGATTTCCTACTTGTCTTGCACCCAAAGTGAAGTAATTTTCAGTTAGAGCTTTTCTTCTTGCACACCTCCCACCCAAAAAATCAGCTGTAAAGTGTGTATTTCACTCTTTGATTCCTCAGCATAGATGCTTATAGAGCATGTCCCATATTCCCTCCTATATCAAACACATTCCAGGCATTTTACTACACTCAGAAAAATGTTAAGATACAAAAACTGCAGAGAAAAAGTACTTCCCCTGTATCCTGCCACTGTGATTTACAGAAAAACAGTGCATTAATTTTAAATGGATTAATGTTGAATGGATGACCATTACTCACTAAAAGCATTTTTAAGGAAGACTTGCTGGCCCTTAAGATATGGGCATCTTTGCTCAACAAAAACCACTTGCTAAATATGCTAACATCTTCATACGTGAAAAAGTAGAAATAAATAAATAAATGAGTACTATTTCTGTGGCAGGAATACACAAGGCAGTCTCCTTTCTATCCCACCAGTTATTTCCCCGACTTTCCCCTGTCTGGGGCATAATGCACACATTAATGCACAAACTGATCTTACACCTGCCACAATTATGGGATACAAACAACACACAGCAATGGCAAGATTTTCCTTTTGTGCACCAGAATTAGTCTCTCCTGTGAGTGCTGCTGAGTTCAGTCCCAACATGTGTAAAAAGGAAACTGCACAGATCATGCAAACCACACACCAACTGCAGGCTTCCTGCACACCAGCATAAAGCAACCATTAATTCATCACTGTGGGAAAGTATTGCAAAGGTTAATACACAGCTGCTCAAACCATAGGTATGAAATAATTTTCAATAGGAACCCAGCAGGTTTGAAGTTGTCACTCTGTAACTTAAAGATGGTTTCTTGCTGTAATTCTCTGCAAAGATATCACTGGGTTGTCAGAGGCCAGAAAGCATGAAATGCAGCACTGGGTAGAACTAACATTACCAGAGGAGGGATTGCAGTTTTTAGACAACTAAAACACACTCACATTAGCAAGATCCTTGCAATAATATGCTTTTCTAAATTCAACAGATTTAGGTAGGAAGACAACGAAGCAGCAAACATCAATAACTGCCATAAAGTAACTTTTTGATTTCAAGGCTAATCACTGATTATTTTTTTTTCTCCCGCAATGAGAGTTTTCCCATCAAAACTGTAAGATTAGATGTGTCATTCCTCAGCACTCTGTAGCAGCAGGCAATTTTAGACAGGGAAGGATGCAACACTCAGTACAGCATATGCTGCAAAAATGAGGCGAATCTCAAACAACAGACGCATATACTGAACTTACCAACTGCACCCTGAAAGCCTCAGTATTTACCTAGAAACAAAATGCATGGCACAGATTAGATTCATTATGACCAAGTTTCAGAGCTGAGTGTCAGCAAGCCCCTAGGGGAATATGCTTCGTCTGACTTTTCCAGCTGGAACCTCTGCCTGAGTACAGATTTGCTCAGAGCACTGTGCAGACCATTTACCAAGGTAGCCTCACCTCATTAGGAGTAATGGAGTCATTTCTAAGTATGATCAGGTTTTGTGCACTCTGCCCACTTTGTCCTGTCAGATGCCTCTCAGTCACCACTGCAGAGGGACCAGTAGTTCCTGTTGGGCCACAGGTATTGTAAAACATGAAAGTGTCACTTCCTGATCCTGCAGTCAGGCAGGCCTTATAGCAGTAGGTCTTAGTGAGAGACCCATTGCCCCTCACTTCAATGAAATGGGGCTGCACTTTTAAACCTTGGGGCAATCTAGCATCAATGTTGTTGTTGGCCTGCTTGTACAATTCAGCAGAGTTCCGTTCTCTGACCGTACAGCACCCTGCACAGCAGGAGCTCCCATACAGACTGTATCTGTAGCACTTGATGATAGAAAGCCCAATGATTGTGAAAAGGAAAACGAAGGAGACGGCGCTCAAAGCGATAATGAGATAAAGAGTGACCTCTGAGTAATTGCTTGGGCTTTTAAAGTGTCTTCTTCTATCAGGGATGATTTTGGAAACTCTGTCCACCACAGCAATAGTGATGGCTACTGATGAGGACATCGATGGCTCTCCATTGTCTCTCACCTCCACCGTCAGGTTGAAAGTAGGTGTGCTGTCCTCCCCCAGCTTGCGAGTAGTCCTAATCTCCCCAGTATGGAGCTCTATCCTGAACAAACCTGGATCTGAGGTTTGCACCAGGTAGAAGAACAACCAGGCATTTTGTCCTGAGTCCCCATCAATGGCTATAATTTTGGTTACCAAATATCCAGCATATGCCGAGCGTGGGATCATCTCCAGGGCTGCGGAAGTGTTGGTTGAGGTAGGATACAGAATCTGTGGAGCATGGTCATTCTCATCCACCACGTAGATGTAGACAGTGACAGTGCTGCTCAGTGGTGGGACCCCAGCATCCTGAGCCTGGACAATCACCTGGAACTCCCTCAGTGTCTCATAGTCAAAGGACCTGACAGCATACATGTTGCCACTGTCAGATTTAATGGAGACATAGGAAGCAACTGGTAGCCCTTCAATCTCTCCATCAAGTAGAGAATAGGACACATAGGCATTTTTGGCGACATCTGGGTCAGTGGCTTTAATAGTGCACAGGAAGGCTCCGAGGGGGTTGTTCTCAGGGATGTAAACTGAGTACACAGGCTCCTCGAAGCGTGGAGGATTGTCATTGATGTCAGAGATCTCCACATGGATCACCTTCTGGGAGGACAGAGGGGGGCTCCCAGAATCAGTAGCAGTAACTGTGATGTTGTAGGCTGCTGCTTTCTCATGGTCCAGTTTGCCCTGGGTGACCAAGGTGTAGGAGTTCTTGAAGGAGTTGAGAGTGAAGGGGAGGCCGGGGGGAATGCGCAGGCTCACCTGCTTGTTCAGCCCTGAGTCCTGGTCAGTGACACTCATCAGGGCCACCACAGTTCCTGACCTTGCATCCTCTGGCACTGGGCTGTACAGAGAGGTCAGCTGCACTTCAGGAGCATTATCATTGGCATCCACAATGTTGACCAGCACCTTGCAGTGCCCAGCCATAGAGACAGGGCCCTGATCAGTGGCTTGTACATAGATCTCATAGGAGGATGCCTCCTCATAGTCCAAAGTGCCATTAACCCGCACCTCCCCTGAATGAGGGTCCACACTAAAGAGCTGTCTCACCTTCTGGGGGGTGTAGCTGCCGAAGGAGTAGATCACATCCCCGTTAGAGCCCTCATCTGGGTCTGAGGCATTGAGTTTGACCACTAGCGTGCCAGGCAGGGAGTTCTCCAGAAGGCTCACGGTGTAGGTGGAGCGGTCAAAGGCAGGTGGGTTGTCATTGGTATCCACAACTCGCACAGAGATCTGGGCTGTGCCGGATTTGGGGGGATCCCCACCATCCACAGCAGTCAGCACCAGCTGCTGCAGGGCACTCTGCTCCCGGTCCAGTGGCTGCTGCAGCACCAGCTCCAGGAGTTTGCTGCCACTCTGGAAGCCTTTAAGGTCCAGGGCAAAGTGGCGATTGGGGCTGAGCAGATAGTTCTGCACAGAGTTGGTGCCCACATCGGGGTCCTGGGCACTCTCAATGTGGAAGCGGGCCCCGGGCACGGCAGATTCACTGATCTCCAGCCGGTAATCCTGGCGGGGGAACCGCGGCGCGTTGTCATTGATGTCCAGCACCTCCACCTCCACGTTGTGCACCTCGATGGGCTGCTCGATGACCAGCTCCAGGCTGAGGAAGCAGGAGGGGCTCAGCTCGCAGAGCGCCTCGCGGTCCATGCGCTCCCGCACCAGCAGCGCCCCGCGGCCCAGCTCCAGCTCCAGGTACTGCCGGCCGCTGCCCGAGGTGATCCGCGCTCCTCTGGCCGCCAGCCGCCGCGGATCCACGCCCAGGTCGCTGGCCACGCTGCCCACGAAGGCGCCGTGCGGCAGCTCCTCCCGCACCGAGTAGCGGAGCGGCCCGCCCGCCGCCCGCCCGGCGCACAGCCCCAGCAGCAGCAGCGGGCCCAGCACCGCCGCCATGGCCGGGGCGGGGGTGGCTACGGGAGCAGCCGGAGCCGCCTCATGCAAGCGGCGAGCCGCAGCCGCCCGCCGCCCCCGGCCCCGCCGCCGCCCGGTCCATGCTCGCCGGCTGCGCCAAGCGGCCGCTCCGACCTCTCTCCCTCCGGCGGCTCTCAGGAGGATGAGGAGGAGGAAGGAGGAGGGACCGGGACTCGCCGGATCCGCTTTCTCGCGCTCCAGCTGCTGCGCGGGAGGAGGCGGGGGTGGGCGCTAAGCCGCGGCTGGCGCGGGTTCAGCACCTGGTGCCGTGCCGTGCCGTGCCGTGCCGTGCCGTGCCGTGCCGTGCCGTGCCGTGCCGTGCCGTGCCGTGCCGTGCCGTGCCGTGCCGCCGCTCCTCGTCCCCGCCCCGGCTTCGCTGCTGAAGCTTTGGGGGCGGCTGGGGGAGCTGACAGCTGCGTTCACTTGTGGACCTGCTGCTGCTGCAGAGCTGAAGTACGTCCGCTGGAGAGGGTTAAATCAGCGCAGAGCTCCGAAAAAAAATGGGCTTCCAGCCAGGTCTGGTGCCGTTTGTGTGCTTGCTGCTGCAGTGGGTTTGACGACCTCTTTCTTGGAGACCTGCCCCTCTGCTCCCTCGGAGATTCATCCTTGCTGCAGCACCATCCCCCTGCCCAACCTCTGTGGGCACCCCTGAGCTGCTTGCCACTTCTGCTCGGCTGGGAGAATTCTGCAAGTCACACCCATGAGTTACGAGCATTTAAGGTGAGCCTCAGTTTCTCATCCAATGCAATACACAGGCTCAAGGTGATCAGGTGCAGCTGCAGAGAAGGTGGAACATGATCTGTTTTCCACTTAGAGTTTTTTCCTCCTCTCCCCTTGTGACAGAGGACTGACAAAAAACAGTCATGAAATTGAACAAACTCAGCAGTGGGGGTGGAGATGCTGCACCTGCAATGAGTTTTACCCCAATGTCAAAAGTCCCAGCAAAGACAATGAACTTAAACCACCTAAGTCACTAAAGTGAGAGATTTATGAGACAAACCATAGGCTATAGTCCTATGTGCTATGCTGCACCTACTACCCAATTCAGGAGCTCCTTCCCTACAAGTGTTTCTTTCCCTACTGGTTTTTTTTTTCCTTTCTTTCCCCATAAAGACTTTTGGAACATCCAAAAAATCCTCTGTGGATTGAGCTGTTCTATCAAGGGGAGGGGTGACCCCAACATTCAGCTAAAACATTGCCCTTTGTTGGCCTGGGCATCCCTCACCTTGAGAACACTATAAATTTCTAATGTTTTTACTCAAACATATCTGATGCACAAACCTCAGAGGACAACTGCCCTCACTCTGACTCAGCACCACTAAGAACTGCTACCAATCTATCAGCTTTTATGTGTGGCCACCTCTACCAGAAGAGACAACATTACTCCATTTTGACTGATGATTCCTTTATTCTCAGCCCATCTTTGTGGCTCAAATATTTGCCCTTGTATTTATTCTGATGTACACAGTATCCCAGTATCTGCAATTACTGCTGTCAAACCACCTGTCCTGGCTTAGGGCAAATTTGGGAGAGAATCTTTGAAGGAAGTGTCCTGTCACCCCAGGACACCACCCAGCACTGTTTTTATTTTTAAGTAGAATAAATGTAGGTCTGTGCAGACCAATAAGAGCATCTAGAGATGCCAAGTGCCTAGAACAACTGGAAAATTGCCCATTTCAACCAGTTGCCAGCAGCTGAACACTTAGAAAAAAATTAACTTCAATTTTTTGGCTAGGTACCCACCCTCAGGACCACAATATTCACAGATTCAGGACAAAATATCTTGACAGACTCACAAAAAAAAAAAAAAAGAAAAAAATAAAGTTCAATTTTTTGGCTAGGTACCCACCTTCAGGACCACAATATTCACAGATTCAGGACAAAATATCTTGATAACTTCAATTTTTTGGCTAGGTACCCACCCTCAGGACCACAATATTCACGGATTCAGGACAAAATATCTTGACAGTATCACAAAAAAAAAAATTACACGTGCCAAACAACAAAACCCCCACCAAGCAACACAGAAGAAACCCCCACCCATCAAAGAATCCACTACCCTGCTAACTGCAATAAAAATAAAAGTTATAGCAGCACTAACATACATGGACTATACAGCTATGTGTCAAACTAACTTGCAATCATCACATAAGACAGAAGACTGAACAGAGACACCCTCCGTTTTCCAAAAATCACACCATGATTTCACCAGATAGTCCACAGATCATCTCTGCCCCACACCTCCAGGTGTTCACCCACAGAGTCCTCTAACAAACATACAGAACACCAATAACAGAGTCCTCTAACAAACATACAGAACACCAATAACAGAGTCCTCTAACAAACATACAGAACACCAATAACAGAGTCCTCTAACAAACATACAGAACACCAATAAAAGGCCAAAAGCCCCAGCAACACTGGCAACATCTAAGGCCCTGCCTTAAAGAAGATGACAATGAAAACTCTCCAGGAAATGGGCAATGCCCGTGGCTGGGAGGTGGTGGCAGATCAATCTCGTCTCTGTAGGCAACAGCTTTCTACCACAAGCTGATTTTACTCTGTGTGAATGAAACACATCAATCACACATCCAGGGGCGTTTAGTACCAGCAAGGAACCTTTCTCTCTGTGTCTGGACCTCAGTGAGTTACCTGTGGTAGGCATTCAGGCTCTGCTTAGTGTATTTCAGCAAGGCAGGGCTGATGAACCCCAAATCCTGACCCACCTCACTGTTTGCATTGCCTCAGTTCATCTTTTCTCTCACCCTGTGTGTCAGTGGGCAGCTGAGACTGTGCACAGCCAAAGTTTTGCAAAACACCACAGAACATAAAACTGAATAGAGGTAATACACATATTCCATAATATGTTCATTCCCATCAAACTTGTCTCTCAACCTCAAGTTCTTATAAAATTTTCCTCCTACTTTTAGAATTGTAAGATCTAGGATTGTAAGACTCAAAATCTAGGATTGTCTGGCCTCTTGCCTTTTTTGTAAGTTTTATAGCACCAATAAAATATTACTCTGATAGGCATTGTATAAATTGATACTATAGCTTGGCTTATTTACAGTAGCACTGCACAAATGTCACAGTCTTTCTCAAAAAGCTTGCTTTATGAAGTTAATGCTGACTACAGAGTGGATAAGGGATATACCAAAATGTGCTCTGTTCTGATTAAATGTTCCCCAGGTCCTTTTAAATCTATATAAAATTCATCAATGGTCATAATAATTTTAGTTATTTCTCTCAGCTTCAGTGTTAATGCTGAGTCAGTCCTGCAGGTTGTGATTTTAATTCAGGAAGAACTTCAATTGAGAAAATACTTCAGGGTCTGGTCTGTAGTAATATTGATTTTTCTAGTAATACACAAAAATTGAGACACAGAAAAATGTAATTTCAGTTTCAATTGAATCAAGGTTTAGGGGCTTCCTAGTTTCTTTTGTCCCCAGAATTTTCCTTTTCAGTAATTTCTTGAAATTTCATCTAAGCATTAAAATTTTAAAACACCTTCAAACCTCACTAAAGAAAAATGTACCCATTGAGTTCAGAACAATGCACATGAGCAAGAGAATCAGAATTCATCCCTGCAGCAAAGCCAGCTGATAAAGCTGATAACCCCTGGAGTGATTGGGTACTGCCTGTCTGCAGTATCTATATACACAGACCTCTGCTATTTGCTGACATACAAAAACTGCTTTAATTAGCTTGGCTAAATTAAATAGCCCAAGCACAAACATACAGGTGGAGCAAAGAATACTGATTTTATCAAGTCCTGCACAAGAAAATAAAATCTGTCTCAAGACAGTTATACATTGATACGTATATACCCCAGCAGGCACTGTAATATAACTATTTCAGTATGGAAAATCCTCACATTTCTCTGCAAGTCTTCCTTTAAACTGTTCCACATATAGATATTCCTGAATTAGTAGCAGCCTGATGCAGTGCCACAGAAACATGTCTGTGCAGATTATTCTCTTGGTAATGACACAATTATATCCAGATACACCTCTGTAGGTATTTAGGCCCTTGAAAAGTTCATCCATTTCAAATCACACTTATACAAGTCATGTTTTTAATGTGAATTTGTAACAAGGATCTCATAAACTTGCTTGGGCGGGCAGCAATAAATTTCTGTTCAATTTGCTTCACTGCAGAACACTAGGCAAAGTCCTTCCTCTGGATATTTCTGAGTCTCATACAGCAAAACGAGAGAGAAACACCTATTAGAGACCAGAAAGATGTGGATATACAACACGTAAACTGAAGAACTCCAAGGTGTTTTTCCATCTGAATATTCATTTCACTTCTTTGTAAATAATTTCACTTCCAGTAACTCATGCCCCTTAAACATTTGATTCAATGACTCAGTGTCCTTTTTAAAGTGGTGGGAAGACACCAGCTCCAAGCACTGGGCTCCAGATTTCACAGCACATAGGTTTTTAGTAGCAATGAGATTGCTTGAGTATTGTATAAAAAAGACATGGTTTCAGCCTACTGATACAACTGTGTGCAACAAATATGGAGACAAGTCCACAAAATCCATAGTTTAGCCATTAATAAACAGGTAATTTGTGTCATTCTCCAGAAAAAAACTCGATTTCCTCTATGTGCCTGCTTGTATTTGGTGCCTGCAATTTGTCTGCCTTACTTAGAATTAAATCAAGTGCAGAGAAAGGAACATCCATCAGTCACAGGCCAGATTACATCAACCAAAGTGGAAAAGATTACCAATAAATTGTAAGGGAATTATGAGTTTGTGCAGCTTCTTATACACAGTTTTTTCCTGTGAGCATCATCTTCTAGTCCATGGGTTATGAAGTTGATAGAAAAAAACATTTTGGTGTTTTAAGGGGGACTCATGCTACTTCTTCAGTTCAGTCCCATCTTTCACTTCATGTTCTTAGGATTCCTGGAATCTTCTGCAACCCTACTCACTTCAGTGAGGACCCCCTCAGCTGTTCTCTGAAGGAGACTGTACAGGGCTTTTTCTGGTGACTTCCCATGCCTCAAGGACTGAGCAGGAAGATACTCCCTAGAGATGTGGCAACATAAAGGTCTGCATTCTGTATGGAATTTCTTGGGGATGTGGGGTTCCCACTTCTCCTAAAAATGCTGCAAAATGCCTCCCTGAGGGAATGTGAACTACTTATTTCTATACTCAATTTCTTTGCTCCTATGCCCCAGTCATCTTCCACACTTGAATTACTTGTTGACAAGTCATCTTTTCATTTGGAACCTGCCTCTCCCATATTTGAAATAGATAGATCCTGTGCCAAATTGCTCAGCTGGATTGGCTCTGTTCTTTCATGGCTTTCCTTAAATCCACTTTCCCATTGGTAGGAATCTAAGTAGTGAGAATTTCTTTTTGTATCACAAGCATCTGAAGCCAGGCTATTTAAAACATTGCTGTTATGGGAACCAAGGCTGCTAAACAGCCAGAAAAATCCTGTTTGTATTTAGGTCACAATTTCTTTGCAATAATGTAACTTGCTTGTTCTAGAAAACGTCTTGTAAAGAAATTGGGGTTGGGGTATGGAGGGGGGTTGGTGTTATAAATTTCAATTGAGATAAACCACAAAGATGCATAGAAAAAAATTTATTTTATTCCCCTCTCACCAGAGTACATTCAATCATTTCTCACTTCTAGTCTAAATTTTAAGGATGGATATGTCTGACTCATTCTGTTTGTCTTCTGCTATATTTTTCTGATGACTTTAAAATGCTTTTGTAATTTACTGCACATAATGTCACACACTGTGCCATTCTAAATGAAAGGACATTAACAATGTGGACATCAACAAAACAACTTTCACTTTTCTAAAGTCACCACCAAGCCTGTAAGTGTTGCCAAATATTTTCTTGAAGGTTTTGGTTGGTTTTTTCCTTTATCACCATTATCTCTCTTTGGAGACAGAGACTTTACCACTTGTCCATGCAGGCTGAGATTCTCCAGCTCAAGCAGGTACCACTAAATTTCACCTCAGTGAACTTGTGAGGCACACTGGAGTCAAACAAGTTTCTTCCAGGTGATTATAATTTAATTTATTTCTCAGCTCTAGCTATTGCTTTGCTCCATACTTATATTCACATGTGTTGCATGGCCCTCTTTAGAATTTGAGTTCTTTGATAAGGCTATGAGGCAGCTCTGGCCCTCCTGAAACTTCTTTGAATGTTTAATTGAATGTGTACATATGAATTAATAAATGAGTCAGCATTTGCCTAGAAACTGAAGACTCAATTTAGTTTTCTGTTTTAAAAACCACTTCTGTGCTCATTCCCTAAGAAGTGCCTTCCTCATAAGCCACAGGATGTCCATTCACTTTCTCCCTTTGTGTTAATTTCCCATGTTTCTCTCCCCTCAGCATCCTAGGACCTTTACATTTGTCCTTGTGGCTATACAAGAAATACACTGTGTTCCAAAATGATGCTGATAAGGTATGCTGAGGTCTCCTTTTCCCCTCGTTTTTGTCTACACAATTCAGATAAGTAGGAAGCTAAGCACCAAACAGTGGCACAGAACCAATGGAAATGGAGACCTAGCCATAAAAATAGAGGGCAAGAATCAAAAGTACAAGCAAGGAGTAATATGAGGAACAGTCACCTTCTTCACTGCTGAGAAAGACCAAAGGCATTTTCTTTAGAGCCTGGCAGTGCCTCTCTTTAATAGGGAAAAGAGATCAGGTTTGTATTATTAAAGACTGTACAAGTACCCAAGTATTCCCTCTCTTGAAAACACATGCTGAGTTACATCTATTAGCTTTGTTTATACTCCCTGCTTACTCCTAAAGTGTGTCTTAGAAGTTAACAACCTAAACCTGAATCTGCCAGGTTTGGATCTCACAAGGAACTGGCAATTTGTTGGGTTTGAAACCACACTGTTTTAATGATGACCTGAGTTTGCCTTTGAGTCTGTTGGCATTATTGACTGTCAATGTTCTAACTGTAACCTGCACACCTTGTGCTGGATCAGATTTTGCTTTTTGGGAGGTTGGAGTTTTCTCCACCTTCATTTGCACTTTTCTTTCTTGCTCTCCTGCTCACTAATGACTTTTCCAGTTTTGTTCCATTTCCTAATAACATCTCCGTGAATTCTCTTAGTTCATGAAAGTACATCAAGCAACAGAATGATAAATTTAAGTCATAAAAGCATATCTTAAATTTTGATTTCAATGCCTAATTTATTGAGACCTGTATTTGGGCAATCATATTCAGTTCAGAGCCACAAAACAACGTGAAAATCTCCTTTCCTCAGCAGCTGCCCTGCTAAGGTACTAACAGGATTAGCCCTTGTAATGAACAGTTAACTCATGCTTTTGTTATTCAGAGATGCTTTCACTGCAACTTCCTTTTACAAGCCTGCCTAATCCATCCTTAACACCTCTAAAATGTTGCAGACCTTTCACTGAGAGAGGGAGAGAGAGCCCAGCCCAGACTCACCAGTCTCACCGGTGCCACTCTGCCTCCTGGTATTTTCAAAGCACCAGCTGAAGCAGGCATTAACCTATTAACCTCTAACTGGGCTGGAATATCAGCATTCTCTCACCAAAGCACACCCACATGCAACTTCAGTCCTGTGTGACAATTTAAATGTGATTTAAGTGCTTTGTGCTTATTCCCTAGACGGAATTCCTTCCAATAAACGTTTGCTGCAGCCACCCCAGGCAGTCCAAGACACAAGTAGAAAGCTCAGATGCACAACTGGAAGATGGTTGGATCATGCAATGGATGTATCTAAGCTGTGTTCCTGTTGCTCAAATTTTTTTCTAGTCCTTTCTTTCTCTGTGGCACTTACAATGGTTTGGGTTGGAAGGGGCCTTAAAGCTCTAATTCCAGCCCCTGCCATGGCAGGGACACCTTCCACTGTCCCAGGCTGCTCCAAGCCCCAGTGTCCAACCTGGCCTTGGACATTTCCAGGGATGGGGCAGCCACAGCTTCTCTGGGCACCCTGTGCCAGGGCCTCACCACCCTCACAGGGAAGAATTTCTTCCTACTCTCTCCACATCTCCACTCCAAAGCTGTATGGGAGGTTAGCTCTGAACTACAAGGGTCTGATTCAAACTACCAGGATATTCTTACATAGCACCAAGCTACAACTTGCTCCTGAAGTTAAATATGTAAAGCAGCACAGAAGTGATGGGCAGATTTCCTCAAATTAACATCAGACCCAAAATGCTCTTATATTGAGTTGTACAGAGCTGCCCTAAATTTCTCAAATTAATATAACAAGTTCTACCTAATCACACTTAAAAGTATAACAATGACTTTCCCTTTCAAGGTTATATTTTAGAATTAACTGCTTGATTGCTCTTTTTTTGATGTTGGACAAACTCAATGTCAACTTTGCCAGGAAATTCAATCATTACAACTATGCTTTTTAAAACAGAAGTGAAGCAAATAATGACCTCTGTCTGTGGCTGGTGCAGTCAGACAGAAGTCCCAAGCTTCCTACAGCCAGAGGCTCAGCCATCACCAAGCCAGAGAAGGCAGAGCTGTTGATATATCACGGGCATTTCTTGCTGTAGAATGGATGAGCAGCCAAAAGAACAATGAAGGGAGTGATCTTGGGATTCCAGAGTTCAACAGCACAAACACAGGTTGGGTACAGGGTGTTTTCACCACACCTGCCACAACAGAGCAGCCAGATAGGGTGTGGAGTGAACCTGTGCATGTCTGGATTAGTCATTGTTTAGATTTGCAATTATCTGTGTAGTGGGAAGGAAGAAACTTGACCCCAAGGACAAAGAGAATCACAGAATATGCTCAGCTGATCCAGGAAGAAACTTGACCCCAAGGACAAAGAGAATCACAGAATATGCTGAGCTGACCCAGGAGGATCATTGAAGTTCAACTCTTGGCCCTGCACAGGACACCCCAACAATCCCACCCTGTGCCTGAGAGTGTTGTCCAAATACTCCTTGAATTCTGGCAGGTTTGGTGCCTCAAGCACTGCCCTGGGAGCCTATTCCAGTGCCCAACCACTCCCTGGGTGAAGAAAATGTTCCTAAACCTGCCCTCCTGTCCCTGGTCACCAGAGAACAGAGATCAGTGCCTGCCCCCCATAAGGAAATTGTGGACTGCTATGAGATCTGCCCTCAGTCTCCTCTTCCCCTCTTTTCTCCTCTTGGGGAGAATATCCACCACAGAATCCCCCTAGCTTTTAGCATAAATGGGAAGGGCTTTGCTGAGCAACATGGGCAAACACCCAACAACCCTTCACTCTTACCCCCCTTGTAGCTGCACTTTCTCCTGCAGCTCAGATACACGTGCCATATCTCATGCAGCCCGATAGAAAACTAAACCCCTTCAACTATTTTAAAGAGCAGCTGAGAGCCATAAAGGAGGCAGGAGGGGATTAGAGTGCAGACTCCATAAAACACACTGAATATGTGAGGATTTTTTAATAAGACCAGTACTCTGCTCCACAGCTTTCTGTATTTCATGTGTCTGCATGGAATGGCTAAGCAAGGAAAGTAGGGCAGGAAAATATTTCATTTTGTTTGCTAATTCTCAGCAGGCATTTCTGAGCTTAGAAGATTTTTACTTCAAATCCTATTACAAGAAATCTTCCTGCCCAAACTGTGGTGTTCTTGGACTATTTATAACCTATAGCCACATATATGGTGGGCAAAATGTTAATACTGCAGATTCTGCTGATATTATCTGACCTCAGGACACATCCCATTGATTTCCTTACTCAGCAGAACCAGGAGCAGCATTTGACCCTGACTTACACTCTCTGCTAAATGATTTTGGTTTATATTTGTGTTTCTCTGCAGAGTGCTGGCACACAGTGGGATTCCACACCCTCCTTGCTCCCAACTCTCCCTTAAATAGATACACCAAAGCTCGGGTTTTTTTCCTTTTTTTCTTTTTTTCCATTGACTTGGAATCTATATTCCAGCCATTTTATGCCCTTTACTGCACTTTTCAATCTCAGTCATATTTAATAAGGTTATCAGAACAGCACAGAGGATTGGATTCCAGCTGTGCACTTCCACGTAGTAGCTGATAATGTACCAAAATAGTCTGAAAATAATTCCATGCAAAAAAAAGCCCCAGCAACAATTTAGCTTCCTCATTTCTTGTGAACACTTAATCAGTAGTTAGAGTTCATTATGTGTAACTAATCTGAATTTTTCCTGTCTTTAATCCATGACTTGCACCCATTTACTTTCTTTCCTTCTGCATGCAAAGATTTGCAAAAAAAAAAAAAAATTTAGGTTTAGTATAAAGACAAAATGGGAATTTTTCCTGTCTTTAATCCATGACTTGCACCCATTTACTTTCTTTCCTTTTGCATGCAAAGATTTGCAAAAAAAAATTATTTAGGTTTAGTATAAAGACAAAATGACTCTAAGTGTGTGCAAATGTTCAAGCACACAAAGAAAATACAAAACAAGGAATAACAGGAAAACAATACATTAATTGCTACAGAGGACCCTATATGAGGTTTTAATCCAAATGAATGAAGAGGAGGAAAATTACCTAAAATAAAGTGTAAAGAAGATGGAGAAGAGAACGGAAGCTTTAAGATGCACAGTGGGGAATACAAGAGAACTATGAAATTAAAGAATTTTACTTAAGACTATAAAAGGTGACATGAAACAATGATGCAAAAGATCCCAGACAGAACCCATTGCTAATGGGCTTCAGGGACAGGTCCCAGATCAGTCTCTTGGCACAACTGAACAAGGCTGTGAGCCACGACAGCCAATGTCCCTTGTGCCAAAGCACTGCACACAAGTGACCCTGGTCATCAGTGACCACCAGGCACTGATGCTTGGGGCTGTGTGGGTGTGAGTGTGCAAAATCTAGGAAGAAAATGAGTGAGAGTGGGAAACTTCAGGGATTTGCAGAATAAAATCACTTCCTTTCTCTGCCAGAAGATCTTACACTTACTTCTGTAACCCTGATTTTCTGCATAATAATTCAATTTGTTTGTGCAAGACTCAATTGGCACAGACCCTGAGAGGGGTAAGAGTTGAGTCTGAAAGGATGAGGCTGATGCCAGAAAATGCTGTGAGCAACCAAGTTAAAACAAAACCACAGACAACACTGTGTGGAGGGCCTAGAGAAGGAAAAGCAATAATGGTTCTTACAACCCAGAGGGACTTGAGGAAAGGGATGAGGCACAGCTGTATGAGGTCTCTGCTCCAAGTCCACTTCCCGACCTGCACACAGACACCAGCTCCTGCATCCTTCCTCTCCATTCCTCAGGCTCCAGCACCACTGCTGCTATTGCTGCTGGAGAGCAGGACCAGCTCCAGGCAGCTGCAGGGGGTGCAAGGAGCAGAGCAGGAGGGAGATGAGATGGGAGCAGTCAGCAACATCTCTCAACTCATCCCCTGGATGGGCACAGCAACAGAGAATGAGGCAGCAGTGATGAGATTTTAGGAAATACAAGAACTGTAATATCAAACGCTGCATTAAAAAAGGGTTTGGCTGCATGGCATGAAAAATCCTGTGTTGTACAGGCTGACAGGCTTACCTCAGGGTGAAACAGTGGCCAAGGTACTAAGATGAGGGTGGAAAGCCACTGATCACAGCTGTCCAGTTCAGGACCTGTATGCCCAGCTTCAACACTGCTGTGATAGCTCTGTCAGATTCACCAGTGCAACAAATCCACCCCTGATTTATGGCATCTGAGAGTTCTTGGAAAGGGGAGCAAAGAAAAAGGGAGATGCAACATATGAGGTGGGGCAGATTATTATCAGAAGCTCAGAGGAAGGCTTGAGAAGCAGTGACACTCATGCAGTAACAGAAAGGAAAAGAAAATGCCCTGGAGCTAAACTGGTGCTTTAGAAACCAAGAGAAGACAAAGGCAAGGAGGAGGCAGAGGCAATTGATCACACATCATAAAAGCAGGAAGTCAGGGGAGCTGGGTTCTGTTCACTGTTACATCAGGGACTTCATGATTTTTGGCAAGTATCTTAATTGGTTCCTAAGATGTCAGCAATATCTGGGCTCAAATGGCCACAACAACAAGGTTTAAAGCACTGGACACTTCAATAGTCTCAAGCAATAAGGTATATATGCACATGCATAATTTATTATTTGCACTAGGTGCTGAAGAGAAATAAGTGTTTGGGGATTTTTAAGTAAGCATTAAGTAAATCTGTTCTCAAACTTCCCTTTGGAATTCTTAAAACCTTAGTGACACAAAATATTTATGGCTTAAATTTAGTAAGACTTCAATATTTGTTTCCTTGAGCACAAGAGTCCTTACTGAAGAGATGAGTGATTGACCTAATTAAAGATTCTTTTTTAAAAAAGGAATAAAAATATTCCTTTAAAAGCCGGACTGGTGTTTAGCAGGAGTTAGTGCTGTAGTATTCATGCAGAATTACCTTTGCATTTTGCATGGATTATACACGTGGCAAAGCCAAACTTTTTTGTGTACTGGGGGAAACCCACACTGTTTGTAGCAGTTCCTGGTACAGAGGCAGAGGCTGTGGGATGCAGAGGACAGGGTATCCTGCCTGGTCCTCAGCTGCTCCTCCCACAAGGCACAGATCTCCCAACCTCTCAGAATCCATCTGCTAGCCCTGGAACACCTCAAATGACACCAGGCTTCCAGCTTTTAACAGCTCAGCTGAGCTCAGCATATTCCTCCCATCGTCGAACAGAGAAACCACAGAAGGACATGTGAGAATCTGAGTGATAAGCAGGGATGATGATATCAAATGTACCCTCTGAAATCAATCCCCTCTCCTTGCACTAATCAAAACATTGTCCTCCACAAGCAGATAAAGCTGCAGTGTCTCAGCATGACTCCTTGCATTTGATATTCCTTGCAAACTGTGCTCTTTGGAGACAGATTTTAGGGTTGTGCATTTGGAATACCAACTACTACTAGACACATGGTTAGGAAAAAGCTAAAATCATGTTCAGCTACACCAGTGTACCTCCTGGGTTTCGTTATCACTCTGAATAGTGGTTAAAGACAGAGTTTAGAGGCCTTCAGATGCAGTTCACTGAGAAGGACATATCCCCCCAAGCCATTACCATGGTGGTCAGGGAGCATTTCTGTGGAAACAGAGGCAGTCAAAGTCAAGGCTTATAGGAACACAAAATGCAGTGTGGTTCTGTCTGCTGGTTCAGTTAGAACAGGAGTCTGGGTCTGGTCCCTCTCTCAGGGGTTTATGGATTTTAAATCAGAGCGAAATATGAAAACATTTCTAAGGGTAGGAACTAGACCTCAGGAGAAGGTAAGGGAAAAGGGACAAGCATAGGGGAGGACAAAATAGAAACAGGAAAAAAAAAGGTTTTGAAAGACAGGGAGGTACAACTAATCCATACTGCTATCATCTGGGTACTTGATCTTTTAACCAGGAACACCATAGGTGTCTTTCTGCTGGGAGCAATCTTGACATTGTATTTTCACAAAGACTTTCTTTTATCCTTTAATCCTTCATTCAAGAATTATGGCACTTAAAATCACCCACAATGGGAACTCTGCCAAATTTTAGCATTGCTGAGTTATTTTCTGGTCTTTTTATTGTGCTGAAATACAAAAGCCTGTAAAATCTTCAACCTCTCTAGAATCTCTCTGAAACAAATCATCTTCACTCCTGGTAGAAGTATTAGAAGAAAATAGCCGTTAGATTTCTTAGGTATCAAATATTGTATCTGTTATCTTCCATTGAGGTACATCTGTTTAATTACTATCTTGTTGCATCATGCAATTAGTTAAGCTATTTATGCTCATCTTTGATACGTATTTAATTCTCTTAGTTTCTTACACTTCTTGAATATTTTTTTAGTGACACTGTGAAACAGGCTGTCACAGACAAGGTGCTGCCTTCAACAGCACCCATGTACAGGACTCATATTTCTGAACCTTTGTGCTAAAATTAGGGACCCTCCTCTTCCCTGCACCCTGGTCCTGGGCTGGGCACTGTGTTCCTTTTTGGTTTTTTTTCCCTCCAAATCCCCTGTCCTCAGTTCCAGTCCCAGGCTCAATTTTGGTCTGGGCCACAATCATACAACTGCAATTATCAGAAGGTCCTGCCAGCCCTTGGCTGGATCAGGGCTCTCTGCTGGCAGGACTCAGAGGGAGCTGAGCTTTCCAGCTCTACCAAGTAGAGTGAACAATAATTTCTCAAAAGTTTGTAACTCAGCCAGCCTTAGCAGCTCTTAATGGCTATCAAGCATGACACAAAGACCACTTCACAACAAATACCAAGTCCTTTTTCCAAAACATACTTCAGCAATACATTGAAAGGAAAGATCAGACACATTGCACATCAAAAACTGTGGGCAGCAGGTCAAAGGAAGGATTGTGCCTCTCTTCTTGGCGCTGGTGAGACCCCACCTGCAGAGCTGCCTCCAGCCCTCGGGTCCCCAGCACAGGAAGGTCAAGGACCTGTTGGATTGAGTCCAGAGGAGGCCACCAAGCTGATCAGAGGGATTCACAGAATTCACAGAATCATAGGGTTGGATGAGACCTTAAAGATCATCAAGTACAACCCAGCCCCAACACCTCAACTAAACCCTGGCACCCAGTGCTGCATCCAGGCTTTGTTAAACACACCCAGGGATGGTGACTGCACCACCTCCCCATTCCAGAACTTTATCACTCTTTCCAATAAAAACTTTTTCCTAATATCCAAGCTGAATTTCCCTTGGTGCAGCTTAAGGCAGTGACCTTTGGTTGTGTCAGCACTGCCTGGAGAGAGAGCCCAGCTGAGCACAGGCACCTTTCAGGGAGTTACAGAGTGTGATGAGGTCACCCCTGAGTCTCCTTTTCTCCAGGCTGAACACCCCCAGCTCCCTCAGTGGTTCCTCTCAGGGTTTGTGATCCCAGCCCCTCTCCAGCCTCGCTGCCTCCTCTGGATGTGCTCAGTGTCCCAAGGTTCTTCCCAAACTGAGGGGCCAGAACTGGACACAGCACTCCGGGTGTGCCCTCACCAGTGCCGAGTCCAGGGGAAGGATGACCCCCCTGGTCCTGGATGGAGCACCTCTCCTATAAGGAAAAGCCGAGAGAATTGGGATTGTTCAGCCTGGAGAAGAGAAGCTTCAGGGTGACCTCACTGTGACCTTCCAGTACCTGAGGGAGTCTAAAAAGAAGATGGAAAGACACAATGGGCAAGAGAATTGAGTTACAGAACAAGGGGGAATGGCTTCCCACGTTAACCTATCCTTTGGTTTAAGCAAAATATCCCCCTGTAAACAACACAGATTTGGTCCTGGAAGAAAATTTAGATTTGTTCTTTGGATACAAGATGCTACTGCTGACAGTAATTGCTGCTGATCCATTTTTCCTCTGTTAAAGTATTTAGAAAAACAATCCTTTTGGAAGAATTATGACTGTATTAAAATTGCATGATATTAAGTGACTCATCACTATTTAGAATAGTAACTGAAAAGTGGTTTTCAGGCAGAACAGTTTTATATATAAAATTTCACCACCTTTATTGGAAGCAAATCTGGCTTGAGCATTAGCAGTAGCCAAATATAAACTTGGAACAGTCTAAATATACAGCATTAAGGTTGATAAATAGAATAATTCTGCTACCTTTGAGGTGACTGGAAACCCTGGATACAGAGATGTAATAAGTTATGAGATAATGCAATATACATCTGTTTGAGATTGTTAATGTGTTTGGAATGGCCACATTATGGAGATTTTCCAGACTACACACATAAAACACTTACTCCAAGACTCCGATTAATTTAGAGCCAATATATTTTTTTACAAAGGAGAAAAAATGTGTCAGCATTTTCAGAGGGGAAAAAACCTACAACAAAATTGTAGCTATTGTAACTCCACTCTCATTCTGCTTCTGTTCTAACATGAACTCTGTTCTACAGAAACTGTTAGGAGGGAGTAGGGACATTTCAACTCATCTTTGGCTTTTTAAATGACTTGGCCAGCCACTACGTTTCATTTTTTTCCCCACCCAATAAAGTTTAATCCAATACTGTCAGTTTAACAAGTTTTCCAGGGACCTCAGTTACCTACTTTACCCACATTTACCTCCTACCCTAGATGAGGATACAAACAAAACAGAAGAGAAACACTTGGTGATGAGCTATTAATTCATAGAATGGTGACAGCTTGATGGGTTTGGATTTTATTAAAAACCATCTGGATCCTCTTTGAGCAGGTTGAGGAAAGAAAACCATTTCCCATAAAACATGACATGACAACGGTACAGGGCCCCACCAGACTAAGATCTCCAAAGTGATAATATTTTTCAGTGCACATTTGTATTCTGCAGCTCTACTCTGACCACGATCAAGCTGGCATCTTTCCATGTTCTGTATTAGCTCGGGTTAATTTTTCCTCTAGTTATTTTAAATAAGGTGAGAGGCATTAGAGAGGTGAAATGCCTTGTAAAGAAGCACAGTGCTGTAAAAGAGAAGACAGGAATTTGCTAATTCTAATCCCTAGACAAATATATAATACGATTAAAACAAAGATGAAAGTGCAAATTGCAGTCCTAAACCAACAACCCCAGATCCTTTGAAGCTATTCCAGCTGGCAACTTTGACTGCACAAGTTATTTGCTGGGGTGATTTTACTTCACCAGCCCCAAAAAGGTGAGATAAGGTAGCAGTTATATCTCCTCTGACTGCAGAGAAAGAATCACTTCCTTTTTCCACCAAATCTCCTTCCAACCAATATGATATTGAAAACAAATAGCTTTAGAGATTGATTATCTTTAGGGTATTTGTGATTGTTATATTTAAAAAAAAAAAAAACAAACAAAAAAACAAAACAACAAAATATGCAAACAACACTAAAACAAATCCAAAAATCCAAACAAGTGAAGGATTCATTTGGAGGAATATATATGAATAATAGAATCAACGTAGGCCATATTCCACAAGATTAGTACTCTACAAAGAAGAAAACTGAGTCAGCTTCTCCATTCAGGACAACAAAGAATCACAGACTGAGGTTGGAAGGGATCTCTGGAGATTGGCTGGTCCAACCCCACTTCCTAACCAGGACCAAGCCAAGCAGATTGTCTGGGACCACGTCCAGATGGCTTTTGAATATCTGCAAGGATGAAGACTTCACAATCTCCCTGGGCAACCTGTGCCAGTGCTCAGCATCCTCACAGTGGGAAAAACCCCAACCAACAAAACAAATTACTTCAGTTTAGACAGAGCACCCTCCTCTTTTCTTCTCACTGGGCGCCCTTGAAAAGAGCCTGGCTCTATTTTCATACAGTAATGAGATCCCCCCAGCCTTCTCTATTCTTGGCTAAAAAAGTCCCAGCCCTCTGTCTTCCCACACAGGAGAAATGCTTCAGTCCCTTTGCTATCTTAGAGGCCCACCACTGGCCTGTTCCCATAGCTCCACATCTGTCTTTTATTGAAATCACAAAGCTGAAAGACTGAATTCAAGCTTTCATTGGAATGTCTTCATACTATGGGTATGATCACAATCCTGCAAATTAATACATGTAATGAAAACTGCTTTAACCACAAGGATATAGCACCAATCTCCATATAACTTTTGGCTACAAAGCAGAACCTAAAAGCTGTCTAAAACAGGTTCCCAAGACACAGAGCAAACAGCTGTGTAGTTCAAAAGATGAAAAGACCACTCAGCTGTAAGGCTTCCCTTGCTTCTGACCCCAACAAAGGAATTGGAAAAGGTTGAGAAATAACACCACAGAACATTTTGGAGTCAGTTCCTTCGGGTTTTGTGAGGGAGCACCATAAACTTTGATTTTGCGGGCCAGTGGTGCAAAGATGCTTGACTTTTGCAGAGTAAGAAATAAGTAAAAAGCCACTAAAAACAGTGTCAAGACCCAACAGACTAGGATCAGTCATAGGGGAGATGGAAGAACTTAACAGATCAAAATATTAAAATCATTCCTTTGGAGAAGAAAGAATCCAAAGAACAAAAATATGTTCATCTTCCTTAGAGAGACTGCTCAAAGACTAGAAGCTTCAAACCTTTTTTTTTTTTTAATGTACCTTATTTCTATGATATTTAACTTCCAGTTGCCTTATTGGTCAAATTTGGTTTTGTTCTCCAAATGCCTCTGATAGCACCAAATCTTTGAGCTATTGCCCTGCCTCTTCTTTGCCTTACAAATTCTCAATTAAATACCTTCATTCCCATGTGCCTGCTTCCCCCTTTTTAGTTTGGGTGCTGGATTTTTTTCACCATTCTTTTGATTAATTGTGATTTTAAATAATCTTTAGCAAGTCACAACTCCTTTTGTTATTTTGAAACAAGTAAACTGTAACCCCAGAAATTAACAGAGTTATATTGAGCCACACTAAAATCCAGCAGCTTATCTCCAGTGGGAAGCAGAGGATGCACAGAGTATTGGTACAAAATTATAGCACGCATGGACCAATCATCCCCTAGAGCCACCATTCCATTTTATGACAATTAATCTGTATTTTCCTCTGTTTTCAGTATCTTGAGTGTGACATTGAATATGTGAATATACGTGTGACATTGAATTACTCAAGGGAACAGAAATTGCTGTCACCAAGGAAGAACCAAAAAGCTGAGAGTTAAAAATCCTTAATTCCCCACTACCTGATTTCCATTATAGATTTCTGAAAGAATTTATAAATAAAAGCATAGGAGTGAAGAGAATTTGTTTTGGCTTAGGTTTTTTGTTGTTTTGTGGGGGTTTTTTTGGTTGGTTGGTTGGTTTTTTTTGGGTTTTTTTTTGTTTTTTTGGTTTTTTTTTATATGAAGCTGTCAAGTGTGAAGTAGAATAATCTCATTGAAGAAAAACAGCTGTAGATAATTTTAAATGGTGAAATCCAGCCTGTGCGACCACAAGCCCAATACCCTGTTTGTTTGGATGAAAATTTGGAGGAAAGACTAAATGAAGAGAGACTAAATAAAGAGAAATGAAGGTACACTGAAAAGGAAGGAAAATAGTCATAGATTTATCAATTTCCTAGACTGGTTTTCAATTATCTTCAATAGAAACAAACTGAAATTCATCTTATCTATTCTGATTTTAGTAAAATATTGAATATAGTGCAACATTAAAAGTTTAAGACACAAGAAGTTGGGCTATTCTAACAACAGTTCCAGAGGACAATCATATGAAATCATTCACTCCAAAATCTGGATATCTGTCAAGATAAAAGTCATTCATTTACTCTCAGTGCTGTCTTGTAGGCTTTGTCTAAACGCACATAACAAAGATGAGCAGGATGATTTGTTCTGAGCACATGACTAAGACTTTTTAACATCATTCATTTACTCTCAGGGCTGTCTTGTAGGCTTTGTCTAAATTCACATAACAAAGATGAGCAGGATGATTTGTTCATGTGACTAAGACTTTTTAACACCTAAGGCCCAAACATCCAGCATTTAGATGGATGAATTTAGGCAGAAGAACCATCTTGGGAATTAACCTTTACCCATCCACCTCTACCCCCAAAGAAGTTCTGCAATAACAGCTATGTGACTGATTAATCAACTTATTAAAACTCTGGAGGAGGTAATTGGCCTCCCGAGAGAAATCAGGTGATGTATTCCCTATGACCTGGGCAAGGAAGTATTCCTGTCTACATGAGAAGTCCTTTCTCTGAAACATATGTAAGTCTGGTCACATATTTGCAACAAAAGCAAGAAATATATATCCAAAAATGAAAAACTGATGCTGAGAAGGGATATCAGCATAACCAGATAAGTGCAGAGGTGACCATAAGAAAAAAGACTGAAAGAGATCAACTTGTTCAGCTTGGTAAAACGCAGGGTAAGAAAAAAGACTGAAAGAGATCAACTTGGTAAAACACAGACTAAGAAAGGATGTGGTTGCTTTCTAAATCATGGATAAATCAAGATATAAAGAGGGAAAGAACTACTCCCACTAAAAGGGAATTGCTGGCACAAAATCAAAAGTCTACAAACTCACAGCAAAGAACAGTTGGCAGGATGTCAGAAGAGCATTTCAAAGCCTTGGAGGAATTACTTTCCAATAGGAATAATGGGCACAATCTAGTGAATTTTGTAATTAAAATTATTATTTTTACAATTAAAATGTAAATATTTGAATTTAAATATTTAAGATTAAATTGTGACTGATACAGGAAAGGACTAGACTTGATCTAAATTATGTTTTATTGAATTATGCTTTCGTAAAAGGATTATCATTCCTTAGCCTATGTCACCATTCAACTCCATCCTTCCCTTCCCCTTATCCATCTCCAAATACAATCATATTACTCTCCATATCCCTCAAGCCCTTTGTCTCAACCAGCTCCTGCTGTCACTCTCCCTTCCCTTACCTCTAAAAATAACACTCCAAGGCAGGCATCAGACAAGAAAAGTCAAAAGTCAGGGTCAGAAGGAGGCACTTTCCCTTGGTGAATTTTCTTTGATCACTGCTCCTTCTAGGATTTTCTAGGCCTGACCCCAAGAGTAACTCTCATAGCCAAGAAATCTTCCTAAAAACTGAATTCTTGTAATGTGGACATGAGATGCTGGTTCTGGACAGGTTGTTATTAGCACTGACAGGAGGAATTGGGAAGGTGCTTCACTCTTACACTTGCTGTGCTGTTCCCATCAGAATGAGCCACAGGGAGGGCTTGACACACATCTGCTCTTCACTTGTGTGAGGAAGCCACTGATGCTTAGCCTGCAGCAGTTCAGCCTCAATTGCCAGCCTGTCTCAATGGAAGTGGATCCATTTTTGTCACAGGAAATGCATGCCATGTTGTGCAAAATTATTCCACTCCCATTACAGTTGAGTGAGAAAAATTCTCCATTGCAAGGTTTGCATCTATTTTTGGGTGTAACCTAAATATCGAATGCCAAGTCACAGAGAGGTCACTATGCTCTGAATGTAGAAATATCTCACAGGCCTTTTGTGCAGCACAATGGCCAACACAAGCAAACAAAAGAACTGCAGCAATCCATGGCTACATGACAATCCCAGAAATCAGTCAGGGAGCCACTGCTTACTTTAGTAATCACTCGTGCCTTTATCTCTGTATAGCACAGCAGCGTACCCAGCTCTTCACTTAGCTGCCATTTATGCCATGCTGCAGAAAGACACAACAAAATACTGGAAAAGATACAATTACAGTTTACTCTACTGCTCTTATGGCCATGCACAGAGCTATTCATAGCTCTAACCCAAATAGAAAACATAAAAGCACAAATGGGTCTCATGCATCTGCATGTGTAAAACATTCAAACCTATTGTTTAATTCAGTAGCAAAAGCAGAATAAGAGTAAAGAAATAGACCTACATTTTGGAAATACACCTTATTTCTGGAAATTCAATTGAATTTTCATTTTTCTATCCTACATGTACTGGAAATTGTAATCACCTTCTCAATTAAAAAAAAAATCAGGTCTATTTCATGGACCAATCATCCCCTAGAGCCACCATTCCATTTTATGATAATTAATCTGTATTTTCCTCTGTTTTCAGTATCTTGAGTGTGACATTGAATATGTGAATATACGTGTGACATTGAATTACTCAAGGGAACAGAAATTGCTGTCACCAAGGAAGAACCAAAAAGCTGAGAGTTAAAAATCCTTAATTCCCCACTACCTGATTTCCATTATAGATTTCTGAAAGAATTTATAAATAAAAGCATAGGAGTGAAGAGAATTTGTTTTGGCTTAGGTTTTTTGTTGTTTTGTGGGGGTTTTTTTGGTTGGTTGGTTGGTTTTTTTTGGGTTTTTTTTTGTTTTTTTGGTTTTTTTTTATATGAAGCTGTCAAGTGTGAAGTAGAATAATCTCATTGAAGAAAAACAGCTGTAGATAATTTTAAATGGTGAAATCCAGCCTGTGCGACCACAAGCCCAATACCCTGTTTGTTTGGATGAAAATTTGGAGGAAAGACTAAATGAAGAGAGACTAAATAAAGAGAAATGAAGGTACACTGAAAAGGAAGGAAAATAGTCATAGATTTATCAATTTCCTAGACTGGTTTTCAATTATCTTCAATAGAAACAAACTGAAATTCATCTTATCTATTCTGATTTTAGTAAAATATTGAATATAGTGCAACATTAAAAGTTTAAGACACAAGAAGTTGGGCTATTCTAACAACAGTTCCAGAGGACAATCATATGAAATCATTCACTCCAAAATCTGGATATCTGTCAAGATAAAAGTCATTCATTTACTCTCAGGGCTGTCTTGTAGGCTTTGTCTAAATTCACATAACAAAGATGAGCAGGATGATTTGTTCATGTGACTAAGACTTTTTAACACCTAAGGCCCAAACATCCAGCATTTAGATGGATGAATTTAGGCAGAAGAACCATCTTGGGAATTAACCTTTACCCATCCACCTCTACCCCCAAAGAAGTTCTGCAATAACAGCTATGTGACTGATTAATCAACTTATTAAAACTCTGGAGGAGGTAATTGGCCTCCCGAGAGAAATCAGGTGATGTATTCCCTATGACCTGGGCAAGGAAGTATTCCTGTCTACATGAGAAGTCCTTTCTCTGAAACATATGTAAGTCTGGTCACATATTTGCAACAAAAGCAAGAAATATATATCCAAAAATGAAAAACTGATGCTGAGAAGGGATATCAGCATAACCAGATAAGTGCAGAGGTGACCATAAGAAAAAAGACTGAAAGAGATCAACTTGGTAAAACACAGACTAAGAAAGGATGTGGTTGCTTTCTAAATCATGGATAAATCAAGATATAAAGAGGGAAAGAACTACTCACATTAAAAGGGAATTGCTGGCACAAAATCAAAAGTCTACAAACTCACAGCAAAGAACAGTTGGCAGGATGTCAGAAGAGCATTTCAAAGCCTTGGAGGAATTACTTTCCAATAGGAATAATGGGCACAATCTAGTGAATTTTGTAATTAAAATTATTATTTTTACAATTAAAATGTAAATATTTGAATTTAAATATTTAAGATTAAATTGTGACTGATACAGGAAAGGACTAGACTTGATCTAAATTGAGTTATGCTTTCGTAAAAGGATTATCATTCCTTAGCCTATGTCACCATTCAGCTCCATCCTTCCCTTCCCCTTATCCATCTCCAAATACAATCATATTACTCTCCATATCCCTCAAGCCCTTTGTCTCAACCAGCTCCTGCTGTCACTCTCCCTTCCCTTACCTCTAAAAATAACACTCCAAGGCAGGCATCAGACAAGAAAAGTCAAAAGTCAGGGTCAGAAGGAGGCACTTTCCCTTGGTGAATTTTCTTTGATCACTGCTCCTTCTAGGATTTTCTAGGCCTGACCCCAAGAGTAACTCTCATAGCCAAGAAATCTTCCTAAAAACTGAATTCTTGTAATGTGGACATGAGATGCTGGTTCTGGACAGGTTGTTATTAGCACTGACAGGAGGAATTGGGAAGGTGCTTCACTCTTACACTTGCTGTGCTGTTCCCATCAGAATGAGCCACAGGGAGGGCTTGACACACATCTGCTCTTCACTTGTGTGAAAGGAAGAAGGAAGGAAGCCACTGATGCTTAGCCTGCAGCAGTTCAGCCTCAATTGCCAGCCTGTCTCAATGGAAGTGGATCCATTTTTGTCACAGGAAATGCATGCCATGTTGTGCAAAATTATTCCACTCCCATTACAGCTGAGCGAGAAAAATTCTCCATTGCAAGGTTTGCATCTATTTTTGGGTGTAACCTAAATATCGAATGCCAAGTCACAGAGAGGTCACTATGCTCTGAATGTAGAAATATCTCACTGGCCTTTTGTGCAGCACAATGGCCAACACAAGCAAACAAAAGAACTGCAGCAATCCATGGCTACATGACAATCCCAGAAATCAGTCAGGGAGCCACTGCTTACTTTAGTAATCACTCGTGCCTTTGTCTCTGTACAGCACAGCAGCGTACCCAGCTCTTCACTTAGCTGCCATTTATGCCATGCTGCAGAAAGACACAACAAAATACTGGAAAAGATACAATTACAGTTTACTCTACTGCTCTTATGGCCATGCACAGAGCTATTCATAGCTCTAACCCAAATAGAAAACATAAAAGCACAAATGGGTCTCATGCATCTGCATGTGTAAAACATTCAAACCTATTGTTTAATTTAGTAGCAAAAGCAGAATAAGAGTAAAGAAATAGACCTAAATTTTGGAAATACACCTTATTTCTGGAAATTCAATTGAATTTTCATTTTTCTATCCTACATGTACTGGAAATTGTCATCACCTTCTCAATTAAAAAAAACAACAAAATAAAATCAGGTCAGCTAAAATTGTAATTTTAAAGTACTTTTCAGTGCTTTAAATGATAACTGTGAAGTTGCTCCTAATGCCTTTTAAATATTTGTTGCTTTCTGTTACATCTATTTCTTAGGGAGCAATACAATCACCTCTCCTCAAAAGGGTCATGTAGGTTTATATTTTTAATTCCAAATTAATCAGTCTGAAAGCACTTACAGACTGCATTTAGTCAACATCCAAAATTAAATTTTAAATTTTTTAGCTGAAATTTCTAATGGTCAGTACATACATACATATATATATATGTGTGCGTGTGTCAGCATCAAATTAATTACACCCAGCATTATTTTGGTTTCAAGAGTAGATAAATGGATTTTTACAGTCTTTGCTATATATGTGTGCGTGTGTGTATGTATATATATGTATGTGTATATATATATATGCATATATAAATGTAAGAGCTCCATATATATATATATATGCATATGGAATGATCAGCATCAAATTAATTGTTATTAATTGTCAGCATTATTTTGGTTTCAAGGGTAGATAAATGGATTTTTACAGTCTTTGCCTCTTCTCCCCTACTCTGCTCAATTAATGTAAAGCCTTTGGGCTTTCCACATAAGCCAGATCTATGGTTGCCCATCTCTGAGTATTAGAAGCCAAGGAAATAAAATTGCCAAAGATGCCATCTGGGATTTATTTTGCCCACTATGAAAATCTGCAAAAAAGCATCTCATGTTACAAGTTTAAAAATTCACCTGAATGACTGAAACGCAGCAAGATGCAATGAGACACATTACAGTTGTTCTAATTATGGAGATTAGGGATACCTGGGCATTTTTATTATTATTTGGTTCTTTAATGTGTTGGTAACCTGAGTTTCCAGATCTTGCTCAACTGGAACAAAGAAATGAGTTGTGACAGTTTTTTGAGGGGTTTGGTTGGGTTTTTATTGTTGTTGTTGTTATATATATGTCATCACTATTATAAGTTTTGCAATTATGAACTACTCTCCAGCCAAAGTTACACCCCCCTGACACTGTCAGGGTCTGCAGACACCTTCTGAGTCAAGATATTGCCAAAACACTTTTCACCTCATCATTACAAAGGTTCTAACTCAACCTTTTTTTTTGTTTTGCAGATCCTCAGATAATCAATGAGCCTTTTGTGCAGCACAATGGCCAACACAAGCAAACAAAAGAACTGCAGCAATCCATGGCTACATGACAATCCCAGAAATCAGTCAGGGAGCCACTGCTTACTTTAGTAATCACTCGTGCCTTTATCTCTGTATAGCACAGCAGCGTACCCAGCTCTTCACTTAGCTGCCATTTATGCCATGCTGCAGAAAGACACAACAAAATACTGGAAAAGATACAATTACAGTTTACTCTACTGCTCTTATGGCCATGCACAGAGCTATTCATAGCTCTAACCCAAATAGAAAACATAAAAGCACAAATGGGTCTCATGCATCTGCATGTGTAAAACATTCAAACCTATTGTTTAATTCAGTAGCAAAAGCAGAATAAGAGTAAAGAAATAGACCTACATTTTGGAAATACACCTTATTTCTGGAAATTCAATTGAATTTTCATTTTTCTATCCTACATGTACTGGAAATTGTAATCACCTTCTCAATTAAAAAAAAAATCAGGTCTATTTAAGTTCTGCTAAAATTGTAATTTTAAAGTACTTTTCAGTGCTTTAAATGATAACTATGAAGTTGTTCCCAATGCCTTTTAAATATTTGTTGCTTTCTGTTACATCTATTTCTTAGGGAGCAATACAATCACCTCTCCTCAAAAGGGTCATGTAGGTTTATATTTTTAATTCCAAATTAATCAGTCTGAAAGCACTTACAGACTGCATTTAGTCAACATCCAAAATTAAATTTTAAATTTTTTAGCTGAAATTTCTAATGGTCAGTACATACATACATATATATATATGTGTGCGTGTGTGTATGTATATATATGTATGTGTATATATATATATGCATATATAAATGTAAGAGCTCCATATATATATATATATGCATATGGAATGATCAGCATCAAATTAATTGTTATTAATTGTCAGCATTATTTTGGTTTCAAGGGTAGATAAATGGATTTTTACAGTCTTTGCCTCTTCTCCCCTACTCTGCTCAATTAATGTAAAGCCTTTGGGCTTTCCACATAAGCCAGATCTATGGTTGCCCATCTCTGAGTATTAGAAGCCAAGGAAATAAAATTGCCAAAGATGCCATCTGGGATTTATTTTGCCCACTATGAAAATCTGCAAAAAAGCATCTCATGTTACAAGTTTAAAAATTCACCTGAATGACTGAAACACAGCAAGAAGCAATGAGACACATTACAGTTGTTCTAATTATGGAGATTAGGGATACCTGGGCATTTTTATTATTATTTGGTTCTTTAATGTGTTGGTAACCTGAGTTTCCAGATCTTGCTCAACTGGAACAAAGAAATGAGTTGTGACAGTTTTTTGAGGGGTTTGGTTGGGTTTTTATTGTTGTTGTTGTTGCTATATATATGTCATCACTATTATAAGTTTTGCAATTATGAACTACTCTCCAGCCAAAGTTACACCCCCCTGACACTGTCAGGGTCTGCAGACACCTTCTGAGTCAAGATATTGCCAAAACACTTTTCACCTCATCATTACAAAGGTTCTAACTCAACCTTTTTTTTTGTTTTGCAGATCCTCAGATAATCAATGATATTCCCAAAGTATCCAATGCATTAGGTACAGGTTATTTACATACTGCCATCTGCTATTTTCCTAGGTTCTACAGTTTTTTCAGGAAGGACATCAACTCTTCTTCTTTTGCAAGACCTACGTATTCCACATACCCCTCTCTGAACCCACAACATCTGCAACCCTCTGCTGCTGCAGATAACAGAATTAAAACAAATTATGCCTGATTAAATACTAGGAAAACCATCATGTGTAAATCAAATCTGGTCAACACATGAATAGGGGAAGGCATGATGAACGAATTGCATAGTGAAGAGCAAATCTGGAACTTATCTAGGAGGGAAAGCTTCCAAAATTCACTGCTTGGGAATTCAAGAGTTATAAACCAAAGTGTTATATAATTTAATGTATATTTGATAGTCCAAAGAAGTTATTGAAGCTACCCTTACATCAAGGTTCAAAAAGGAGCTGAGCATTTATATGTATTTAACTGTAAAATAAAGATTTCAAAGGTGAAAATAAACATAATGGCTACAGATTGAGAACAGCAGAAAGCAAATTACACCATGTCTGTCTAACCTGAGCTCTTACATTTCCCTTGGAAACATCTGGAGCAGCTCCTACCAGACACAGAGTACTGTCCTGAACAGACCCAACAGTGGTTAGTTCCTGCTATGCACACCAAGGAATCTGACAGTCTGCAGGCAAAACATCTCAAAACTTCATAAAAATATAAAGACGACTCACAGGACCTATTAAAAATAGATATAAGACAACTGATTCTTGGACAAGTAATGCAGCAACACCCAGCAGATTAGGCCTGCAGACATTGTCCACTGTGTAGCCCTACACTGTGATCACACGAGGATATTTTCTCCTGCAAAGTCACTCACCACACTACTGAGAAGAAGTCAGCTTAGTCAGAGGCCTGGAAGAGAATTATTTTAGATTCACAAAACCTATGGATTTCTTGGAAAGTGAGATGAGCACTCCAAGTCACATACATTTCCTAAAGAGGTGCTGGATATGGAATTACAGCTAATCCATCTTAGGAATTGCAAGCCAGCATCTTGGCTCAACAAACTACTCCACTTCAATAAAAATAAATCTCAGGAATGTCAGGGCAGGGATAAAAAAAATTTAAAACCATAAAATCATAGACTCTGCACAGTGTATCTTAGAACCTCCCATTGATCAGAAACTTGCATGGACTTGTATCATGCCCCTACTTAGCTCTCTGAAAACAATGGCTTGGCTTGCAAGGTATTTTTTTTTTTCATTTACACCTTTACCTTCAGTTGTGTCTGAAGGTCCTTAATGTTTACAGCGGGAAAAAAAAAATCTCTTTTGTCCATGACAAAATCTCTTTTGTCATCTCATGACAATATTTCAGCCAAAGAGATTCTTCACATTAGGAAATACATTAAATAAACCGAAATTTCCTTCAGGTGCCATGAATTGATGGCTGTTTTCCTGCAAATGCCCTCAGTATGTTCTGCACTGAGCAGCCTAGTGCAGGCATGAGGCCAAGAAAACAAGTGAAAGGAAGAAGCACTTACCACGAGGACAGCGCTCAACCGGTCACTCTGGACCTGCTGCACTTGGATGCAGGGTCCTGGCACTTGTAACCTTGAGCCACTAGGAACATTCCCAGCATCTCCATTTGGGATGCTGCTGTTACCAGGCCCAAGACCTACAGATGCCCTGTACAAGTAGGTGTGAGTGAGTTTACCCACACCAGTGACCTCCAGCATGTCTGGTGGGAGGTGGGAGCTGGGAAGCATGTGCACACTGTAGCAATACTTTTTATAGTCCTCAGCTGGGCAGCAGCAGCCACAGCAGCAGCAAGTCCGGCACCGGCAGAGCCGGATGATGGCGAGGAAGAAGATGAACGCCGCGAAGATGAACGAGACACAGGCAAGGGAAACGATCAAGTAGATGTTCGTGGCGTTGAGCAGGGGCGGTGGCTCCCCGCTGTCATCGAAGTCTGGCAGAGCCTGGGGCAGGGTGTCAGCCAGCAGGATGCCCACGGTCACGGTGGAGGAGAGCGGCGGATCCCCGTGGTCCCGCACCACCACCACCACCTTGTGCTTGAGGAAGTCGGTGGAGCGCATGGAGCGCGTGGTGCGCAGCTCGCCGGTGTGCGGTGACAGCTGGAACAGGGTGGAGTCGGAGGAATGGGCGAGGTGATAGGAAAGCCAGGCGTTCTCTGCATTGTCCTCGTCATCTGCCACCACTTTGGTCACCAGGTAGTCCTCATCAGCCAGGCGGGGCACAACTTCCACAGCTACTGAGCCGTTCTGGCTGGTGGGGTACAGGATTTCTGGGGCATTGTCATTCTGGTCTGAGATGTAAACATTCACTGTTATGGCAGCACTCAAGGCTGGTGACCCATTGTCCTTGGCTTCCACTTGGAAATGGAAGCTCCTAAGCTGCTCAAAATCAAAGGCACGTTTTGCATAGATGCTCCCATTGGCCAGGTTCATAGACAAAAAGCTGGTCAGAGCACTGCCTGCAACTGTGGAATTCCTGAGTGTGTAAGAGACCCGTCCATTCTCCCCTATATCAGGGTCAGACGCCGAAACCTGGTAGAGAAAAGCACCAAGTGGATTGTTCTCCTCCACAAACACATCGAATGCATCAGCACTGAAGACTGGGGGGTTATCATTCACGTCAGAAATCTGCACCCAAACAGTCTTCTGAGTGGTGAGAGGAGGAGAACCCAAGTCCGTGGCAGTAATGGTGATGTTGTACTCACTGATCAGCTCTCGGTCCAGAAGCTCACTGGTGACAAGGCTGTAGTAGTTTTGAAGGGAAGGCTTTAACTGGAAGGGAAGGTTTTCAGAGATCTGACAGGCTACTTTCCCATTCTCCCCGGGGTCCTTATCCAAAATACTCAGCAGAGCTATCACTGTGCCAGGAACCGCATCCTCAGGAATGGGACTGGAAAGGGATGTAATTGTAATCTCTGGGCCATGATTGTTCACATCTGTGATTTCCACCAGCAGCTTAGCTGTGCTGGACATGCCAAATGCCCCATTATCCCTTGCCTCAATCAGCATCTCGAGAAGGGGTCTCTGAACAGCTAAAACACCATTGACTGTCACCTCCCCAGTGTGTGGGTGAATTGAGAACATTCGCTGTAAGTCAGCAGAAGTTGTATTGCTAAAGGAATACCTGACCTCTCCATTTGGACCTTCATCCAAGTCCGTGGCATGCACTTGGACTACCAAAGTGCCACTGGGGGAGTTCTCCAAGATACTCGCCCTGTAGACTGAGTGCTCAAATTCTGGTGCATTGTCATTGGTATCCAGCACAGTCACAATGACCGGGACATCACCAGACTTTGGAGGGTTCCCACCATCTTTGGCTGTAAGCACAAGTCTGTGAGTGGCTTGCTGCTCCCTGTCTAAGGCTTTCTTCAGCACCAATTCAGGATATTTACTCCCATCCCCGCGTATTTGCATTTCCAAATAGAAATGTTCATCAGGGCTCAGAGTATAATTCTGGACACTGTTAGCACCTTCATCCAGATCCTGGGCGTTGGGGAGTGTAAACCGTGCCCCAGGTGACAGGAACTCCGGCACGTTTATATGATATTCACTTAAGGGAAAGCTGGGGGAGTTGTCATTTATGTCCAACACTTTGAATTCCATCCTGTAAAGCTCTAGAGGGTTTTCTAACACGAGCTCGTAATTCAGAAGACAGACAGACTTTAACTCACAAAGCTGTTCTCTGTCTATGGGCTCGTTAACAGACAAAGCCCCTGTGCTGGCATTTATATTAAAATATTGCTTACTTGAACCGGTGATCATGCGAAATTTCCGAGCTGAAAGTGTAGCTGCATCTATTCCTAAATCCTTTGCTATGTTCCCAACAGACGCTCCTCGCTCTGTTTCCTCGGCGATGGAATACACTATTTGCCCCTCCGCGGTGCAGCAAATAAGGCAGAAAACCATTAAATAGCCCCGCATGCTTCCTCCCCTGGCTCAGCTCCCCGCAGACCGGCTCAGCAGGAACATAATCCAGAATTTCAGCGGACACCCCAAGTTCCCGCCGCGGAGCGATCGGGCACCGGGGCGCCCCGGCGGCCAGTCCGGTGCAGGCGCGGGAGGCTCCGCGGCGGCTGCGCTGCCCCGGGCCGTGCNCGCTCGCTGTGACCGGAGCGCCGGCCCCGCGCGGTTCTTAGACGGGCGGCGGCGGCGCCACCCAGAGGCCGCGGGACACCCGCGCCACCGGGGAGGGGGCTGCGCTCCCCCCGCCGCCGCTGCCCCGCCGGCCGCTTCTCCTCCCCGTCCCTTCTCCCCGTCTTTCTTTAACGCCCCGACGGAGCGGGGGGCTGCGCGCAGCCGAGTGCGCGTCATGGATGTGTTTCCGTGAAAAAGAGAGGCAGAGCAGAGCCCCCTCCTCCCTCCGCTCCTGGCGGGAGAGGCAGAGAGAGGATGCGCTGTCAGGGAACCGCGCTGGAAGGGAAAGGTGGATGAGAAGTGACAGGCATCGGCTAAACATGGGTCAGCACAGCCCAGACACGCTCCGGCTGAGCACAACATTTCCCAGAGGGGGTTTAAGAGCACAATTAGAGGAGGCAGCCGACTCTACCTCTGACTTTACAGGAAAAAAAAAAAAAAATAAAAAGAAAAAGAAAATAGAGGTTCCTTCCTGCTTCACCTTCTAAACAAGAGAAATTAACACGAATTATTGGAGGGAAGGGTCTCTGCTCTGACAGTCAGATCACCCCCCAGCCACAGATGAGCTCCCATCCAGCCTCCCAAAGCACGATGGGGGTGGCTTGGGTGGCAGGGGGAAATGGGAGGCTGCGGAAGTTCAATTACTCGCATAGAAATAAATATCAGCACTAAAGAGGTTTTGCATTTAGGACATACCCAGAGATTGTGGGGAGAAATGAGCTGGTACCACACAGAGACTGCAAATCATGAGTGAAAAAAAAATACATCAAAGCTCTCTCCCCCAGCTTTCCTCACAGACGGAACAGTTACCAAATACACCCCAAAGCAGGTATAAGAAGGCAGAAAAGCATTTCAAAATATCCTCCTGGAAAACCTTCCCGGAATGATCCTTAGCAGCAGTTTATACAGATGGGCCCTGGCAGCACCTCCATCTCCTCTATTCCTCTATTTCCACTTCCCTTCTGTGAGAGCTTGTTGTGATGAGATCCTGATGATCGATCAAAAGCAAGAGGCTTTAAATGTGTAACAAGGACAGATCTTAACCCTCCTCATATTCATTGTGCCTCTTTCTGCAGCTGAGAATTTCCAGGCAAGTGAAACAGAACATTTCAATTATATATAGAATACATAGGGCCTTTTTAAAAGAGAGAAAATCTGGAGCACAGCCAAAAGTTGTACATTAAATTTAAAAAAAATCAATATACATCTGTTTGCATCTTCACAACTCAGCAAAACCTCACAGTGAGGTTCTCATCCTGGCACACTTGAACAGATCTTGGTCTGCTCCAGCACGACTGTCTACAGATGTGATTTTTTTTTAACTCCAGGAGGTCCTGGCAGTACCTGAATGTTGCATTTTACTTCTGCTCATTGATGCTACAGAATCCCTTACAGCTGAGGGGTAGCAGGGGTGGCAGCAGAAATCAGAGAGAAAGCTACAGAGCTGCTGCTGTGCATCCACCTCAATCCACAGAGGACATAAATCTGTCAATAACCCATTTCACACTGTAACAATGCAAGTACTCATGGTTTGCTGCTTATTCCTTTGTCTTTTCTTGATTGTTAAGTGCAGAAATACCCAATTCCTATCCAATTACTACAGAATTGTCATTCAGACTCCCCCTACTCCCAACCTGCCCTGGATTCCTCTTCTGCAACGATGTTATCTACAATACCTGAGAAGCTGTGGGTTTTCTGCTCTGTAGTGATGCACAGTCGTTCTAAACATCCCGAGTCAATGCAATAACATCTGTTAAAGTCACAGGAAAGACTGATGTATGTCCTTAACATTAACCTGCAACAAGGATAAATCCATCTGTCCAGGAAGAGCTGAAAAGCCACATATTGATCCCCCAGGTGCACACACAGGTAAAACACACAGCTTCTACCTACCCATCTGTGACTCCAGTTTACAATGAAGAAACCCAAGAATTTTGGGCTCAACATCCTCCTGTTGTGCAGAGAAACCCCCTCAAAGGCAGATTGTCCTCAAATATAATATTGGAATGACGAGCTGTAGTTCTTAATTGTGGTGCCTGAAATACTAGCAGTGCTAGCAGAAACTGATTAGTGAATGGCCAAAATCAAAGTAATTGCACATTTGCCTCTCAGATGTACTCACCTTTTGAGAAGTATCAGCAGCCTACAATGATATTAGTCTTTATTCCATTAATTTACTACTCATCTACCATGAAATCAGTTCTTCATCTTTCTGCTACATCTCTAATTTTGCAGCATTGCCCAGTGCTTGTTTACAGGACTCTACATTAATTTGTCTTCACTTGTTTTTAACATTTTTAAACCTCACCACCCTGCTTTTGTGTTTTGGCATAGCTTGTCCTCTTGTCATTTTCCACTATGGACAGTGATGTGTCAGGCAGCTTTGATCACCAGAACGTGCATGTAGTCAGCACCATGTCAGCACCCAGATCCTACCACGCTGCCTTCCCAACCCCACACACGAGTGTCTGATCCTCACACCACTCAGGTAAACAGCTCTGGGTCACAGCTAAGATCCAGTGCTCAGTAATATTAAATATCAAGGACCAGTTACAACACAGACACTGCTGCCATGAAGGGAATAACAGAGTGGTGCCACGGGGGCAGAATCCGGCCTTGCCCGTTGTGTAAAGCCACTGCTCTGCTTGCCTGAGTCCCAGGCATGCTCCTCCCTGCCTGTTTGCACTTTCCCTTCGGGATCCAGCTCAAGGCAGTCTCAAATGTAAGACACTGCTGCCATGAAGGGAATAACAGAGTGGTGCCACGAGGGGGGGAATCCAGCCTTGCCCGTTTTGTGAAGCCACTGCTCTGCTTGCCTGAGCCCCAGGCATGCTCCTCCCTGCCTGTTTGTGCTTTCCCTTCCGCATCCAGCTCAAGGCAGTCTCAAGTGTGCCTTTATACACAGGGTCCCTACTCACTTTTTGGGCCACCCTTCCACCTAATCCTTCTTTTCAGGGTCTCCAATCTCAAAGATCTCCTCTCCATTTCAATTCACTGACCCTAATTACATTACAATGCTGTACTAAAGAATTAAGTTGCACTGAACACCTTTAACACAGACACTTCCCTTGGTATCACAGCAGACAATCTAACCTCTGTTTAAAACCCCTCATCTTACGTTTGCCTTCCGTTTGCCATACCCAAACCATTCCCTATTCCCTTCTCTCCGTTGGACCCATTCTTAGAGCCCATTTGACCCAAATGATGGAGGAATTCATCTTTGTGATCCTTCTGTGGTACCATTCATTTCCACACGACTCCTCATCATGTCTCACTTCCTGACATGTTCAGCGAGCTCTTCCTCCACCCTCCTCTGCCCTTACACCGCCTCGGAGGGCACTCATTCTCCCTCCCTACCTTACATTTTCAGGCAATCCTCCCCTTTTCCTGCGGCTGGACGTCGCTAGTCCAGCCACGCGCGTTGTGCTCAGAGCAACGGCGGCTGCCAGAAGAAACTGTTACACCAGAAAAGGCAAAACGGAAGGCGAAGAGCAAAACTGGTTTGTGTGGTGGCTGTGGAGCACCACACGAAGGGACACTGGTGATGAAGGGAACATCATCGTTATGTCAGCGATGATTTTAAAGCGCCGTTCCGTGGGCAATGCATCAGAGGCGGTGCCTTCGATGGAAGTTTGCGCGGTGCTGGGGCTTGGGACAATCCCAGGGGCTCTCACCAGAACCGAGGGGCGTCCATTGGTGCTAAATTAGGGCACTGAACTTCAGCGGGAGACAGCAGGGGAATCTGTGAAGGAGAACGGACGGAACAGCAGCTCTGCTGTTTCTCGTTCCGCGGAAAGCGATGAGCTCTGCGCGACGGCAGCTGCCCCCGGAGGGCAGCTCCAGCCCCCAGGGCCGCCCGAAAGGAGCACATGAAAAGCTCCCACAATAATGGGAACCCGGCAGTACATAGGGTCTGCCTGCGAACCAAGGACGACCGGACCTCGGACCGAGCCCAGATCGCCAGCGCGGAGCTGCGGACGGAGGTGCAAGGACCCCGCTGCGCCTTTCACTCGAGAGGAAGGACGGGGGTGCCCCAGAGACCCCAAACACCGGGCTCCTCCCGCTCGGGAGGTGTGGCAGGCAGCCGCGCTGAGCCCTGCGGGAGCCCCCCAGACCAGGCTCGCTCTCAGCCCTGCGCTTCTCCCAGTGGATGGGACGGAAACAACCTCGGCAGCATCGCCGGGCTGATCTGCTCTGAGCCCCTCTGCATTGCCAAGGCGGGCTGTGCCTGCTGGCAGAGCGAGCAGTGCTGTCAGGATGCCCTTCAAAAAGCTCGCAGCTGCTCCTTGGGGACGCGGAGCACAGATGACTTTTAGCTATCAGCAGCCCGGAATAACAATCTCACATGCAGAGAATTTCTAGATTCCCACGAAAATCCTCACTACCCCCATCGAGGCACAGAAACAGGCACCCACTGCATGTTATTCAGTACATCGCAGGAAAGATCTCGTCTCTTTAATACGAGGACACAGATCGGTGTGTTGACCCCCAGTCAGAGACCACCGGACTTGACAGAAGCTGGCGGGGAGGACACCAGCGATAGCGGGCACGGGGGCTCAGTCCCGCTCGGGCGGCAGGAGCGGCTCCGAGCCGAGCACTCAGAGTCTCTGACAACTCCGAGGCAGCCGTGCCGAGCATTTTCCTGCCTGTAAAATCTCCTTTGAAAGCTGCAAAACATCCTCCGGCCACCACGGCGGAGCAGGCGCTGCTGCCGCTTCCCCTCCGCCTCTCCCGCCGCCGCAGCCGCCCGCAGAAGCGCTCGGCAGCGCTCCCGGCTGCCAGCCCCGCCTCGGTGCCAGGCTTGCGCTGAGCCTGACAACACCGCCTTAATCAGAGTCACTCTCCAGAACAGCGGGCGGCGATAAGAACAACCTGGGCTGGCAGCGGCTGACAGCTCTGCGCGAAATTGGCATCGTTTATTCAGGGCACTGAAGGATATTCTAGAGCCTTCTCCTACCCAGACTATTCCACGAAGTAAAAGCATCCACGAGCTGTTTCCAAAGTTAAGATTGCTTTATGTTTCTAACAGAAATATTGAAATAGTTTCTTGACAGTGTACGTCTATAACAAACGCCGGTAAATTCAACTCATTACTGCAGTCAGAGAAACGAAGGGGAAACCGAACAGAAGCCAAATCCTGCCCTGCCCCGAGCGATCGGCACTGAGACCCCACACGGCCCTTAATCATAACCTAAAGAAACGAGTCGCTTCCCACACCTGTGAGCAAATGCTGTTTCTCCATCTTCTACAGAGGTAGTTAAATCTGTTTATAAGTTTAAAATACACGTTTTTCCTTTAGAAAATTGTGGTTCCGTCACACCTATGTGATTAAAGGAAAGAAGTGACAGTTCTACAGAGCTGGGGCAAACCTTGCTCCTCACAAGTGAAGTAGTTCACCCATTAAGTGGTGATGACCCACTCTCCTTCAGCACCCGACTCCCGTTCACCATCAAAAGACACTAAATAAACAATCCTCAGCAAGTACACAAAGAACTCAAACTTAAAGCCGGTACTAATTGATTTAAGAGAAGAAAAGATAAAATCGTGCGACACACTGAAATGTTTTTCTAGGGATCAACGAGTAATAACCCACTCCTACGATACTTTTCAAAAAGGACATGAAGTTTTCAAAATTCGTTGCTGTTTTCTGTACACCTATAAGCACCATTCTCGTAATTTTGGAAACAACGATCCGTCATTTAAATTCTACAGCCTGTGTCCTTCCTCTAAAGATATCCATTAGCTCAAAACCCAACCAAGTGTACTTAGTCAAACTAAAAATACCACGTTTACAGCTATCACTGTGTCTTAAAAATATGGGGGTTAACCAAAGAAATTGAATGCATAACACGAAATTATATACGTACTGCTTGGTTTTATTACTCCGACAGCTTTACACATTTCGCTTTGAAGCTATAGACAAAATTAAATTAAACAGAAGAGATCTTCCCTTTTTCTTTTAAAAATTGCTTTAATTTTCTGACACTGAACAAGAAAGGCTAATCATGACCCTAAAGTCTTATCTCAAAGAGTGCCTTGAAGCTGGTCGAGATGAGAACCGAGACAATTCAGTGCCATCAGTGAAAGGAAAAGATCAGCTGAAAAATAATGATGTTGAAAACAACACGGTAATTAAACAATCGCTCTCTGCGTCGGGAAATCATTGAGGAAAATAGTACTGAAACTGTTCTCTCGGTATTTTCTGCTCTACTGCTGAGAGAGCCAAAAGCTGTCAACCTACCATGACTGAATACCACACACAGAAATTTTCCGTTATAATTTTCCCTTAACCAATTTCCCGCCTCTCTCGTCTCCCACCAAATTTGGACTCTTTTTTTCTACAGCGTATTTCTGTATGCATGGGATAAAATGAAGCCCGATCACTACGAAGACTGACATCAGGAGGAGGGAAATGGTAAATTACCACCCCATGCCTCAAAGAGACCTCAATTTTTCCACAAAACATCCTGGATTTTATTTGACTCTACCCTCACACACGCACATATTTTCGATGAATTTCCAGAGACAGAACAACGCTCACAACTTCCAACATTTCATCCGCCCTTTTCGCCCCAAAATTATCATCACATGTATTTCAGTTTCTCCACAGTGGAGAATCGTGACAATAAGAAAGCTTCTAAATCTAAAAACTCAGAGCGCATCTTGGCGCTTGACTGACAACAATCATCACGTAAGTGAAAACGCACCTGGTTCACAGAAAAAATTACATTCACCTTGAGGGAGATATCAAATTACTCAATACTGAACAAATCACAGGTTGAAAGATGATTAAAACACGAAAATAAAATAACCCATTAACAACTAGTACTGCAAGTTGATGGCAAGTAGGCAATAAAAACCAAAAATTACAAACCCCAATAATGAAATATCGTCCAGTGCAAGATAAGACTTTAAAGTGAAATGAAAAAACATGGAAATTTTGAGGAGCAATCACGTATACAGAAAATGAAATTTCAAAAGAAAGCAGATCAAGTCTGAATACAACACACGGCAAAGCTAGGACATCGATCTACACTCTTATTACAGAAAGTGGTTTAAAACATCGAGGATTCATGTATTAAGGAAATCGTACTACCAAAAAGAGAGAAACAAAAATATAAGTTTTTGAAGACTCTTACCAAGCTTGAAGCAAGAGGGGAGAGAGACGCCCCCTTCCCAGCAGAAACGTTTTCTGCAGCACAACCGGGCGGCGGCGGATGGGACAAGCGGCACGCCGCTCCGCTTTCTCGGCGCCCCGCCCGCGCCGGTCCGCCGCATCCTTCCTCCGGCTGACAGCACCGTGACTGAGGCTCGGGGAGGAGCTGCGGCCCTTCCGTGGCTCACGGCGCCTTCGCGGCCAACAGCGGCATCTGGTGTCCGACCGCGGCTCCTTCCGTGAGCCGCCGCCTGCTGCCCTCCTCTCGCTGCGGCTCCGTGCGGGGACGGACCTGCCGTGGCTCCGCCCGCTCAGCCAACGCGCTCCGAGATTTCCCTTCCGAACACTGCCTTCCCCCGCAGCGGTAATAGTTGGTCCTTTTGTATCCCCTTTCTCTCCTCCTGTTTCTCTTCTCCTTCCTTAAGGCACTTTAACTGAGAAGCACTATTGCCAAAATGTACCTATAATGGGACGCCCATATTAACGCGGGAGTCATACCTAGGAATATCTTCACTGCATAAAGCCTACCCCACTTCTGATCTCCAGACTTCATCCGTGACTGAGGCTCGGGGCGGAGCTGCGGCCCTTCCGTGGCTCCCGGCGCCTTCGCGGCCAACAGCGGCATCTGGTGTCCGACCGCGGCTCCTTCCGTGAGCCGCCGCCTGCTGCCCTCCTCCCGCTGCGGCTCCGTGCGGGGATGGACCTGCCGTGGCTCCGCCCGCTCAGCCAACGCGCTCCGAGATTTCCCTTCCGAACACTGCCTTCCTCCGCAGCGGTAATAGGTGGTGCTTTTGTCTCCTCTTTCTCTTCTCCTTCCTTAAAGCACTTTAATTGAGAAGCACTATTGCCAAAATGTACCTATAATGGGACACCCATATTAACGCGGGAGTCATACCTAGGATTATCTTCACTGCATAAAGCCTACCCCACTTCTGATCTCCAGACTTCATCTTCTCTTATGCCTGAGGAGGCATAACTCAATTTTCTCATTTATGTTTTCTTTCAGAAGATACTTCAGCTGGTTCCTCTACCGAAGTAGACTGGATCTTCAATGTACCTGCCGTGGCTCCGCCCGCTCAGCCAACGCGCTCCGAGATTTCCCTTCCGAACACTGCCTTCCTCCGCAGCGGTAATAGGTGGTGCTTTTGTCTCCTCTTTCTCTTCTCCTTCCTTAAAGCACTTTAATTGAGAAGCACTATTGCCAAAATGTACCTATAATGGGACACCCATATTAACGCGGGAGTCATACCTAGGATTATCTTCACTGCATAAAGCCTACCCCACTTCTGATCTCCAGACTTCATCTTCTCTTATGCCTGAGGAGGCATAACTCAATTTTCTCATTTATGTTTTCTTTCAGAAGATACTTCAGCTGGTTCCTCTACCGAAGAAGACTGTATCCTCGATCTTCCATCTGTAGAAAGCACTCAGGTCTTCAGAAGACATAGATTCACATGTAATGTACTTGGTCAAGTCCAGAAATGCTAGAAAATAATAGAAATTGCTTACCTTTTCATGGCTTTGTGACAGAGATGTAGCTGAGAAATTCCACACAGTCTCCTTGATTTTTTTTTGTAGATTAAATAATACAGTACACCCATCATATGGCAAAGAATACATGTGTCTGTCCATGGCAGAATTGTTTTGCCTTCCGAAGTGTATTTCCAACCGAGTAAAGCATCAGCAAATACCAATTCCAAAGGCTTTCAAATCCCTCAGCGACTCCCTAACTCTATTCTCTAAACATTCTGACAGAGCAGAAATCCTCTCAGAAGGGTGAAATAGCTCAAGGAACCTGAATTCTCTCATCTTTATGTATTGGTACTTTCTCTAAGTTTTATCCCCCAAGTGTAGCTGCACAATGAAGATCAAGGTCTTGGTTATAATTTTTAGGCATGTAGAAACTCACACTACGGCAAAGCCATGTGCCCATTACTGATGGAGATGAGCTGCTGCAGGACACAACAGAATCATTCAACCACAACACAACTGAAGATGAGATAAAAGGCTTGCACCACTGTTCTGGCAAGGCACAGTTCATCTCATAGCAGGTTCCCAGGCTCCCACCTCATCTACTGGCATAAATACATCAGAGCCTCTTCTCTACACAGGTACAGCACTTTCTGCTGCCCCGTCCTGTAGGCCAGGCAGTAATATAAACCAGGGAATTTCACAGATTAGTGAGTTGCTGGTTCTACCACAGGAGGAATCAACGATGCATGCACCCAAAGGTAAAGAACGACAACAAAAAAGGAACATACAAAACGCTAAAAAAGTCCATGTGGGTCTGTCAACAGATATTTTTAATTACATATGTTGCTATTCTAACTGTTGTCTTGATTTATTTCTAGGTTTCCATTGTCAGTCCTGTGTTCAAGGATCACTGTTCAAAATTTCAGGGAAGCAGGGCTGAAAAAGCAAACAGGTTTTTTTCCATTCTCTCAAATCCCTGCTGTATTGCCAACATTTCTGTAACCATTTCTATGAAGGCAGAAACAAATGAAACCTGTCACCTTTGCAAACTTTCTCTCAAAATATTACTGACCTTAAGAGACTACAAGACAGTAAACCACAGTGATGGCAAACGGCACAGACTCTGAAATAAAAGACCATTATTTGGCAGCATGGCTTTCATTCACAATTGCCAACACATCTCCTGATAAAATCAAACTAAATCACTCTGGAAATCGGGAGTTTCAAGAATCATCCATCTCCGTATTCACATGATTATCATAAGGCAAGCACACAATGAGAAAAAAAAATCAGTTTATTTTAAAACTATTCTCAGGGAAGGGAAAAACAAAATTAAATCAAGTAATCACAAATAAGATAATGTTAAAACTCTACAACATCCTAGAAATACAATGCCTATGACTGCTGTGTACATGGGACTACCCAAGTCAGAAACCAAACTGAGGTGCTTCTACAAATATATTAATGCACCAAAACCAAGTCCTCTACCAATATGTTTTCCTCAGTCTAGCACTACAGCTGCACATTTTGGCATCTACTTTGGTTTGTGTTCTTCTGCATTTAAGTACCATACATTAGAAAGAGCATTTCAATCATACTTAAAAGGGGGAAGTGTGAAATGCATCTCTTTTCATGTCCATAGTAATTCTGTAGTACTTCACAAACTAATATATGCCATGCATGGTGAAGAGGTTGGAACTTTATATATAGATTTTTGTTTCAAAGGTGAATCAAAGAGGAGGACAGACTTCTGTGTAAGAAAAGACTGGAAATCAGCAATTCACAGCAGTCAAAAGCAAGAAATTCATTAGAAATGCCCCCCTGTAAGACAGGGAAATATGGGCAAGTGAAGATACTCCACTGAAAATGAGAGAGTGAAAGAGGCACTCAGACTTCTGATTAATGCCACAGATAAAAGAAAAACAGACCTGATAACACCAGCAAGACAAGGCAAACACTGCAGTCAGGCAGAAATCTTTATCAATAATTGTTCCATTTAATAGCTCATGAGGGGATCTCAGAATGTCATGAACAGTGATGTATCAAAGATTAGAGGAGATATCACCTTATGGAGCAGAGTTCAAATACAGGTCAGCAGAAAAAACTGCAGAAAGAGTTGATTACTCTGAAGACGTAGGTAGGAAGCTGGCAAAATATTTTCACTGCAGGGGACTGTAAAGCTGAGTAGGCAAGAAAAAGATGTGGCTTCAAGACAGATGGCAATTGATTCTGAAACAGCCACTGAAGGTTCTAAAATTACAAAATAGAGAAGATAGTGACATAGAGAAGAATTTCATTCTCATTGCCATCAAAGAGGCAAGACTCGTGAGACGCTGCAAGACAAAAGAGGTATTTCATTCAACTTTGCACCGAGGGCAGCAAAATTTAAGTATTTTGCAGAGCTCCCTTTGTTATTACGATAAGAGGAAGAGAGAAGATAACAGCGGCATCAAAAACCTGCTGCGATGTAAAGCACTACAGCCACTGAAGACGAGGGGTAATACAACCAGCACTCACAGGATAAAGGACCATGAAACACGGAACGCCCCGGCACCGCGAGGGCGGAGCTCGGCTCCAGGCAGACACTGTCCGGGAGGCGGGGGAGAGGGGACAGAGCAAGAAATGCCGGCCACACCCAGCACCGCACGCGCCCGTTCTCCCCCGAGTCCCGGTCCGACACGCTCAGCAGGGCCACCACCGTCCCCACCGACGCGTCCTCCGCCACCGGCACCGACAGCGACGTCACCCACACCTCGGGCGCGTTGTCGTTCACGTCCAGCACCTTCAGCTCCACGCTGCAGTGGCCCGACAGCGGGGGTGTCCCTTTATCTGTGGCTTCGATTTGCAATTCATGTAAACTAACGCCTTCGAAGTCCAACGTACCCTTTAGTCTGATGTCGCCAGTCTTGGTGTCAATGGTGAAGAGTTCTTTATTACCGATAGGAGTTGAACTCAAGATGTTGTAAGAAAACTGTTTATTGCTTCCTTCGTCTGGATCTGTGGCATTCACACGTGCTACGAAGTTCGGATTAATGGAAATCACATCTTTTCCACTCGGGGGAATGAAGTTCGTCACGGCATAGGTCACTTCACTGTTAATTCCCTCGTCCGCATCCGTGGCATTTACCCTCGTAACCAGTGTCCCCACTGCAGCGCTCTCCAGCAGCTGCACTTTATACACCGACTGGTTGAACTGGGGCGCGTTGTCATTCGCATCCACCACCGAGATCACCAGCTCCATGGTGCCCGTCAGAGACGGCCGGCCCCCGTCACTCGCTGTCAGCACCAACCGGTGCACGGGAATCGTCTCGCGGTCTAAAGACTTTGCAAGTACCAGAAACAGAGACTTCCTGTTTTCATCAGACGATTTAACATCGAGTGTAAAATATTCGCTGGGGCTGAGTGTATAGGAGAGCTGCGCATTCGCTCCCCTCGCAGCTGTAGAGCCCCACGCGGAACAGGCCCTTGCCCCGCGGCGCCCACAGCTCGTAGCGCAGCCACGCGTTGTAGCCCGAGTCGGCGTCCACGGCGCGGATCTTGGCCACCACCTGCCCCGCCGGCGCCCCCCACGCCGCCCACGCCCACAGCGTGCCCGACCCCGAGCCCGCCCCCACGCCCGCCGCCGCCGTCTCGGCCGCCACGGCTCCCGCCTCCGGGGCCGAGCCCGCGGCCGGCAGCAGCGCCGGCGCGTTGTCGTTCTCGTCCAGCACGAAGAGCTGCACCGTGGCGTTGCCGCTCAGCGGCGGCTCCCCCGCGTCCACCGCGCGCACCTCGAACTGCAGCACCTGCAGCTCCTCGTAGTCCAAGGGCTGCAGCGCCCACAGGCGCCCGCTCTCCGCGTCCACCGACACGTAGCTCGACGCCGGACGCCACCCGCCGCCCGACCACGACGACGACGACCCCGCGGCCCCGCCGCCGCCGCCCACGCCGCCCTCCCACAGCGAGTAGCTGACGCGCCCGTTGCCCGCCTCGTCCGGGTCCCGCGCCCACAGCCGCGCCAGCTCCGCGCCCGCCGCGTTGTTCTCCCGCGCCAGCACCGTGTACACGGCCTGCGCGAAGGCGGGCGCGTTGTCGTTCACGTCCGACACCGGCACCCGCAGCCCGCGGCTGGCGCGCAGCGCCGGCGCCCCGCCGTCCTCCGCCCGCACCTCCACCTCGTACTCCGACACCCGCTCCCGGTCCAGCGCCTCGCGCAGCACCAGCGAGTACGAGCCCGCGAACGTCGCCTCCAGACCGAACGGCGACGCCGGCCACACCCAGCACCGCACGCGCCCGTTCTCCCCCGAGTCCCGGTCCGACACGCTCAGCAGGGCCACCACCGTCCCCACCGACGCGTCCTCCGCCACCGGCACCGACAGCGACGTCACCCACACCTCGGGCGCGTTGTCGTTCACGTCCAGCACCTTCAGCTCCACGCTGCAGTGGCCCGACAGCGGGGGTGTCCCTTTATCTGTGGCTTCGATTTGCAATTCATGTAAACTAACGCCTTCGAAGTCCAACGTACCCTTTAGTCTGATGTCGCCAGTCTTGGTGTCAATGGTGAAGAGTTCTTTATTACCGATAGGAGTTGAACTCAAGATGTTGTAAGAAAACTGTTTATTGCTTCCTTCGTCTGGATCTGTGGCATTCACACGTGCTACGAGTGTCCCCTCTGTAGCGTTCTCCGGTACCTGCACTTTATACACCGACTGGTTGAACTGGGGCGCGTTGTCATTCGCATCCACCACCGAGATCACCAGCTCCATGGTGCCCGTCAGAGACGGCCGGCCCCCGTCACTCGCTGTCAGCACCAACCGGTGCACGGGAATCGTCTCGCGGTCTAAAGACTTTGCAAGTACCAGAAACAGAGACTTCCTGTTTTCATCAGACGATTTAACATCGAGTGTAAAATATTCGCTGGGGCTGAGTGTATAGGAGAGCTGCGCATTCGCTCCGATATCCGCATCCGCCGCGCCCTCCAGTGGGAAACGAGACCCCAGCACAGATAATTCCGCGATGCTGAGGTTCTTTCGTTCGGCGGGGAAGACGGGGGCATTGTCGTTGATGTCGGTGACCTCCAGCTGCACATGGAAGACGCGCAGCGGCCGCTCCAGCAGCACCTCCAGGCGCAGCGCGCACGGCGCGCTCTTGCCGCACAGCTCCTCCCGGTCGAGCCGCGAGCTCACCAGCAGCGCGCCGCTCGCCCCGCTCACCTCCACGCTCGCCCGCCGGCCCGGAGCCACCAGCCGCAGCCGCCGCGCCTCCGCCTCGCCCGCCTCCAGGCCCAGGTCCTGCGCCAGACGGCCCACCACCGTGCCGGCCTTGGCTTCCTCCGCCACCGAGTAGCGCACCTGCCCGCCCGCCAGCGCCCAGGCCAGCGCCTGCAGCACCAGCACCCGCAGCACCGCCGCACACCACCGCTCGCCCATCCTCCCTGCCGCCGCTGCCGCTCTCGCCGCTCTTGCCGCTGTGGCTGCCGGCCCCGGCCCGGGCCCCGCACGGCTCCCCGCCGCCGCCCGGACGCACCGGCTCTGCTGCCCGGCCCGCGCCGCCCCCCCGCGCTCACAGCCGGGCTCTCCGCCGCACCGGGGCGGAGCCGCCCGCACCGAGCCGTTCCTGAGCCTGCAGCGACACCGTGCGCTGCTCCGCCACCGCACACCCATGGCAATAGCAGCCGTGCCGCTGCCTCGGATGGTCATATCCGTCAGAGACGGCCGGCCCCCGTCACTCGCCGTCAGCACCAACCGGTGCACGGGAATCGTCTCGCGGTCCAGAGATTTCGTGAGTACCAGAAACAGGGATTTACTCCGAGAGTTACTGTTTTCTTCCTCTATTCTAAAATGCTCGCTGGGGCTGAGTGTGTAGGAGAGCTGCGCGTTCGCTCCGATATCCGCATCCGACGCGCCCTCCAGCGGGAAACGAGACCCCGGCAGAGTGGTGAATTCCGCGATGCTGAGGTTCTTTCGGGCGGCGGGGAAGACGGGGGCATTGTCGTTGATGTCGGTGACCTCCAGCTGCACATGGAAGACGCGCAGCGGCCGCTCCAGCAGCACCTCCAGGCGCAGCGCGCACGGCGCGCTCTTGCCGCACAGCTCCTCCCGGTCGAGCCGCGAGCTCACCAGCAGCGCGCCGCTCGCCCCGCTCACCTCCACGCTCGCCCGCCGGCCCGGAGCCACCAGCCGCAGCCGCCGCGCCTCCGCCTCGCCCGCCTCCAGGCCCAGGTCCTGCGCCAGACGGCCCACCACCGTGCCGGCCTTGGCTTCCTCCGCCACCGAGTAGCGCACCTGCCCGCCCGCCAGCGCCCAGGCCAGCGCCTGCAGCACCAGCACCCGCAGCACCGCCGCACACCACCGCTCGCCCATCCTCCCTGCCGCCGCTGCCGCTCTCGCCGCTCTTGCCGCTGTGGCTGCCGGCCCCGGCCCGGGCCCCGCACGGCTCCCCGCCGCCGCCCGGACGCACCGGCTCTGCTGCCCGGCCCGCGCCGCCCCCCCGCGCTCACAGCCGGGCTCTCCGCCACACCGGGGCGGAGCCGCCCGCACCGAGCCGTTCCTGAGCCTGCAGCGACACCGTGCGCTGCTCCGCCGCCGCACACGCCACAGCCACAGCACCCTCCGTCATGGCTGGCTTCTCTGCTGGTTTTTCTTACAGTGCTCCTTTTAGATTTTATCCTTTGGACTTTTTCCGCTGCTCTCTTCTTACCCCTTCTGCTATCTCGTCAGTCGCCTCCGGAGCCAGCAGCAATAACAAGCCGGATTTACGAGCTCGACTTACGTGGCATTAGCGTCGGAACGCGGAGTATTGTAACCGAGATGGACGCCCTTGAGAAGCAGCTCCACCCAGCGAATAGAGGTAAGGTCGTTGCGAACTGCTCATCTCTTTTGCTGTTGTTTTCTTTTTCCTCTTTCTCATCTCCCATTCTTAATTACTTTCTTGCATAATTCCTTCATAGCATCTTCTTTCTCTTCTGTTACTTATTTTATGTCCTCCTTTCGTGCTCTCCTCCTTTTCTGCGTACAGTGAGAATATTTGTGACATACCAGTAAATTTGTCCATATGTGAGTCCTTCCTTCCTTCCTTCCTTCCTTCCTTCCTTCCTTCCTACACACATACTCTTCTCTCGTTGTCATTCGCATCCTCCACCGAGATCACCAGCTCCATTGTCCCCGTCAGAGACGGCCGGCCCCCGTCACTCGCCGTCAGCACCAACCGGTGCACGGGAATCGTCTCGCGGTCCAGAGATTTCGTGAGTACCAGAAACAGGGATTTACTCCGAGAGTTACTGTTTTCTTCCTCTATTCTAAAATGCTCGCTGGGGCTGAGTGTGTAGGAGAGCTGCGCGTTCGCTCCGATATCCGCATCCGACGCGCCCTCCAGCGGGAAACGAGACCCCGGCAGAGTGGTGAATTCCGCGATGCTGAGGTTCTTTCGGGCGGCGGGGAAGACGGGGGCATTGTCGTTGATGTCGGTGACCTCCAGCTGCACATGGAAGACGCGCAGCGGCCGCTCCAGCAGCACCTCCAGGCGCAGCGCGCACGGCGCGCTCTTGCCGCACAGCTCCTCCCGGTCGAGCCGCGAGCTCACCAGCAGCGCGCCGCTCGCCCCGCTCACCTCCACGCTCGCCCGCCGGCCCGGAGCCACCAGCCGCAGCCGCCGCGCCTCCGCCTCGCCCGCCTCCAGGCCCAGGTCCTGCGCCAGACGGCCCACCACCGTGCCGGCCTTGGCTTCCTCCGCCACCGAGTAGCGCACCTGCCCGCCCGCCAGCGCCCAGGCCAGCGCCTGCAGCACCAGCACCCGCAGCACCGCCGCACACCACCGCTCGCCCATCCTCCCTGCCGCCGCTGCCGCTCTCGCCGCTCTTGCCGCTGTGGCTGCCGGCCCCGGCCCGGGCCCCGCACGGCTCCCCGCCGCCGCCCGGACGCACCGGCTCTGCTGCCCGGCCCGCGCCGCCCCCCCGCGCTCACAGCCGGGCTCTCCGCCACACCGGGGCGGAGCCGCCCGCACCGAGCCGTTCCTGAGCCTGCAGCGACACCGTGCGCTGCTCCGCCGCCGCACACGCCACAGCCACAGCACCCTCCGTCATGGCTGGCTTCTCTGCTGGTTTTTCTTACAGTGCTCCTCTTCTTACCCCTTCTAGTATCCCGTCAGTCGCCTCCGGAGCCAGCAGCAATAACAAGCCGGATCTACGAACTCGACTTACATGGCATTAGCGTCGGACCGCGGAGTATTGTAATCGAGGCAGACGCTCTTGAGAAGCAGCTCCACCCAGCGAATAGAGGTAAGGTCGTTGCGAACTGCTCATCTCTTTTGCTGTTGTTTTCTTTCTCCTCTTTCTCATCTCCCATTCTTAATTACCTTCTTGCATAATTCCTTCATAGCATCTTCTTTCTCTTCTGTTACTTATTTTATGTCCTCCTTTCGTGCTCTCCTCCTTTTCTGCGTACAGTGAGAATATTTGTGACATACCAGTAAATTTGTCCATATGTGAGTCCTTCCTTCCTTCCTTCCTTCCTTCCTTCCTTCCTTCCTTCCTTCCTTCCTTCCTTCCTTCCTTCCTTCCTTTCACTGTCCTTATGCACACACATACTCTTCTCTCTTCTTTATCTCCATTACCAACATATTTTTCCATTACTTCACTCTCCCATGAAGCACAAACACGCCGTTGGTGACAGATCTCATTGCTCTCCGTTGTCGTCTTTCATCTCTCCACTCAAGAAACAAACCTGCTCACTTCAAGTCTGTGCCGCACTGACAGAGTGCTCTTTCACCTCACCTTCTGGAAGGAAACCACACTCTTCAGCCTCCATTCTCTCAAGGGAGAGAATTGACAGCCCTCTGAAACACAGGTCCAATCCCTAGGTACTTTGTTTGACATTAGTGTAAACAGACTTGACTAAGCAAAAACAACCCAGCAAATCTTCTTCAGGAACTCAAAGCCATCAAGGCCCAGCACATCAACCTTTCCTGAATGCTCAAAAAAAATATGGAACAACCACAGCTTCCAAATACTGTCCATATACTTCGATGAAGAGCTATTCTTCACACCTCATTTGCCACCTGCATGCTGAATGTAAATTTCTGGTTTCATATTTCAGGCAGGCCAGCACAGTCAGGAACACACAGCAAGAACGTCCATCCCCAGCGGCATAGTCCCCGTGGAATGCCTCTGTGTAGCCTGATCCACGGGGTAAAGGCAACAACATCATTTTATCTGTGTCAATTTCTCTGAGAACACATCCTCGACTCCCAGCACATCCACTCTGAGAAATGTGTTAGGGTCTCTCCTTCATCCGTGCTTGCTGTTATTTGCTGATACTGAGTCTGGAGAAAGAAGATAGGAATGAGAGGAGGCAGTGGTGCTCTGCTGATCCAGTAAAGGAGTCACAGAACATTTCAAACTGGAAGGTACCCATAAGGATCATCAAGTCCAAATCCAGGCACATTTGGTCAATCCAAAATGAAGATACCATGACTAAAGATGTATAAGGATACAACTGTATTTCAGACTCATCTTCTTTAGGTAGCAGGAACTTACCTGAAGCAACTCTGGCTCCTTCTTCAGAAAATATTTACTTTCAGGGGAGGGAATTGGTTCTGAAGAACATTTTCTTTTAATGTTATCAGAGTTTTCTGGGGGACATGAATAGGAGAAAATGACCCACATTCTGCAAAAGCCTCTAAATCACTGAACAGAGCAAAATGCTCCTTCATGCACTTTTATAACATGTTAAGTGGGAGAGTTTCTGCAAATCTCAGGACATTCTCCCAACCTCAGCCTCAGCTTAGAAGACTGGAAAATCCATCCCTCATACTGATAGTTAGCTGCTGGAAACTCAGCTACCTGACAGCCACCAAGATTCAACAGTCTGTATTTCATCCACTGTTACCAACACATGGCCAATGCAAAAGAAGAAAAAAGCAAAAAAAAGTTGGAATGTTTTGGTAAAAAGAGAGAAGAAAACTAGAAGGTCCTATTCCACTGTATCAAAATGCCAGGTCAGACAACTTCTTGGTTATGGACAGAAGTTTTCCCACTCCCTATCAAGACAAGAGCAGAGATGTAAACAAGGAGAGCTTCAGAGAAGGCTGGCCAAGCAAGACTGATATTTAGAAAAGCTGCTGTTTCACCAACACCATATTTTCAAAAGCAAGTGATCCAAGTTTTGTATGGAAGATGTGTATGGCCAGAAGAGCATGAAGAATACCAAGGATACACAGGACTTCAGAAGGACCTGGAAGGATCCCAGGCAAGCAAACCAGGGCGACAGGTGTCTTCACAAGGTTTTCCAGTGGAATCCTCTATCCCAAGCTCTGGGAAATGAATCTCCAGCCAAGCAGCTGGAGCTTTTCTCCCCCAGTGATAGTGCTTATGCTACACAGCATCTCCGTTTCCTCAGTAAAGAAACTTCTCCACTCAAAGTCACCCTCCCCATGACAGAGGGCCCAAGCAGTACACCATGCCACTTAGAGGATTACAGCTGTAGCAGCCAAACTGCCCCACCCAACCAGCTTGCCCCAGCAATAAAACCCACCTGAGCATGATCCAGGCCTTTGCACATCCCCACCTTCCCTTACAATTGGCACAAAGAACTTATGAAGGGATGCAAAACCACAAAATTTCTGGCAGACTGTGAAATTCACCATAAATGTGAAACTCTTTTCCGGCAATCTCAGACAGAAACACCATAGAGCTACACATTAGAGATGTTTAAAATTCTGTGGTCAGAGTGACAGCTCTGATCCTGATCCAGATTCATTTTATTTTGAGAGAACCACACCAAATGCTGAAGCACAAGCACAGTTAAACTGTGGGGGAGAATTTCTATGATGACATCAGGGCTGGGCTGCTCTGCAGGGCGTTGTGTGGCCATGCAAGTATCAGGGTTAAGCACGACGAGGCAACACCCAATTTCTACTGAGGCTGACCCTGCAAGTGCTCAAGCAGGAGAGATGAGGCACACACAGGTTATACTCTCTTCCTCATCACATCCTCTTGCAAATCCCACTTGACAAGCAGCAAGGACCCATCATAGCAAAATCAGCAGCTGAGGAAGCTGCTATAGACGTGCACCCCTACACAAGGACTTCAGCAAGCTGAAGTCCTCCCCTCCACAATGCCTTCCTCAAAATATGAGGGAAGTGGGTTCATCAAACAATTTTCAGCATTGCATTTCCTCTTACCAACACATTCTATACAACAATGATGTATCAGCACAAACCTCTTTCTGTTTCGGGAGAACTTCATCACCTCAAAGGATTTTGTGGTCATTTCAATACCACACAGCAACTCAAGGTCCACAAGGCCTCCAGCTCCAGGACCTTAGAGTCTTGCAAAGGATGCCAGGCAGAAGTACTCTGTGTCCATCCTGCCTCACAGTTTTCTCTAGGGATCCTTCATTCATCACTCTGGGAGATGAGTTCTCAACCACATCATGACTCATTCTTGTCTTAAGACATGGCCCATGGCCTTCTCAATGAATCCCACCTTCCTCAGGTAGCTCTTCTGCTCAAGATCACATCACAACAAATCTGGGCCTAACCCTGCCACTGCCACACTCACTTTAGTAAATACGCTACAGTTTCATTCTGTTACAGAACGGGAAAAAAGTACAAGGGCAAAGTTGATAGTAAAGTCCATACTGTCTTTCCTACTTTCTTAATGAGCCTGAAGGTGGAACCTAAATGCAGAATTGTTGTTTCCATACGGAATCAAATAGCTGAAGTCCCAAATGTAATTTTGTGTCACATCTCATGCAAGGAAAATGAAAGAGGACAGTTTTCAATAATAATCCAGACCTAATACCAATATGGTCAGAAGCCACCAAAGGCATAAGTCAATACAAAGTGATTGGGGGACTGTCACCACCCCGGGTTTTCTTCTATTCCTGCACCAAGCGGCATTTAAACCCTTCACGCAAAAAAGTAAGAAAGTTGCCTGCAAAGCTGCCACCTCGGGACACCTCTCACTGCAATAGGCAGAGATTTCATTCTAGGGCAACACTCCTGTCCAGCGCAGCAAGGCTCAGATGCGGATGGTAAATGCTCTGGAGTGCCATAATACCTTATTTCTGCTTCCACGCACCAAGAAATTGCAAAATCAGGGAAGGACAAGGCCGAGGATGGAAATGTGCCTTTAATGTCCTTAAACAGCGACTGCCCTCAGGCTGCGGGGGCGGAGCCTCGCTACAGGCAACAACTACCCAGGCAGCGGGAGAGAACGGGCGGAGGAGAAAAGAGGCGGCGAAGGAGAGAAGCTAACAAGGCAGTGCCACTGACCGTGTCGAGGAGAGCAGAGGACTCCGGCTGCGTGTCCTTGGGCGCGGGGCCGGGCGGCGGCGGAGGGGGGAAGTTGGGGCTGAAAACCATGAGGTCGCTCTTGGCGGCGCCGTCGGCCACGCACAGGCTCCGGCTGTGGCGCTGCGAGTACGACCAGCTGCCCACTTCGCTGGCGCACACGAGCGTGGTGGGCCCGGGCCCCGAGAGCACGGCCGCCCGCGGCGCCCAGCGCGACGCCCCGTACAGCACCACGGCCAGCAGGAACAGGCTGGACACGGCGCAGATGGCCACCACCAGCCACACGTTGGTGGCCGCGCTCGCCGCCCCGGGCCCCAGCTCCACGCCCACGGCCGAGCGCGACGGCGACGCCGACGACGAGGATCCCGCGGCCAGCGCCGCCTCGGCCGCCTCGAGCAGCGACACGCTGAGCGTGGCCGTGGCCGAGCGCGCCGGCTCGCCGTGGTCGCGCACGACGATCAGCAGCCTCTGGCGAGGCCCGTCTGCCTCGTCCAGCACCCGCGCCGTGCTCACCTCGCCGCTGTAGAGCCCCACGCGGAACGGGCCCTTGCCCCGCGGCTCCCCGCCGCCCTCCCACAGCGAGTAGCTGACGCGCCCGTTGCCCGCCTCGTCCGGGTCCCGCGCCCACAGCCGCGCCAGCTCCGCGCCCGCCGCGTTGTTCTCCCGCGCCAGCACCGTGTACACGGCCTGCGCGAAGGCGGGCGCGTTGTCGTTCACGTCCGACACCGGCACCCGCAGCCCGCGGCTGGCGCGCAGCGCCGGCGCCCCGCCGTCCTCCGCACGCACCTCCACCTCGTACTCCGACACCCGCTCCCGGTCCAGCGCCTCGCGCAGCACCAGCGAGTACGAGCCCGCGAACGTCGCCTCCAGACCGAACGGCGACGCCGGCCACACCCAGCACCGCACGCGCCCGTTCTCCCCCGAGTCCCGGTCCAACACGCTCAGCAGGGCCACCACCGTCCCCACCGACGCGTCCTCTGCCACCGGCACCGACAGCGACGTCACCCACACCTCCGGCGTGTTGTCGTTCACGTCCAGCACCTCCAGCACCACCTTGCAGTGACCCGACAGTGGAGGTGTCCCCTTGTCTGTCGCCCTAATATTTAGGTCGTATAAGTTAACCACCTCGAAGTCCAGCGCGCCCTTCAGTCTGATCTCCCCTGTGTTCGCATCAATGCTGAACAAATCTGAGCCAGAGGGAGGAACAACTGTATCGATTTCATATTTCACATCTCTGTTACTTCCTTCATCCAGGTCCGTGGCATTCATCTGCGCCACGAGCGTGCCTTGTATGGCGTCCTCAGACAAATGTACATTATACACAGACTGGTTGAACTGGGGCGCGTTGTCGTTCGCATCCAGCACCGAGATCACCAGCTCCATGGTCCCCGTCAAAGACGGCCGGCCCCCGTCACTCGCCGTCAGCACCAACCGGTGCACGGGAATCGTCTCGCGGTCCAGAGCTTTCGTGAGTACCAGATACAGGGACTTAGTGCGAGAGTTACTGCTTTCTTCCTCTATTCTAAAATGCTCGCTGGGGCTGAGTGTGTAGGAGAGCTGCGCATTCACTCCGATATCCTCATCCGACGCGCCCTCCAGCGGAAAACGAGACCCCGGCAGAGTGGTCAGTTCCGCGATGCTGAGGTTCTTTCGGGCGGCGGGGAAGACGGGGGCATTGTCGTTGATGTCGGTGACCTCCAGCTGCACATGGAAGACGCGCAGCGGCCGCTCCAGCAGCACCTCCAGGCGCAGCGCGCACGGCGCGCTCTTGCCGCACAGCTCCTCCCGGTCGAGCCGCGAGCTCACCAGCAGCGCGCCGCTCGCCCCGCTCACCTCCACGCTCGCCCGCCGGCCCGGAGCCACCAGCCGCAGCCGCCGCGCCTCCGCCTCGCCCGCCTCCAGGCCCAGGTCCTGCGCCAGACGGCCCACCACCGTGCCGGCCTTGGCTTCCTCCGCCACCGAGTAGCGCACCTGCCCGCCCGCCAGCGCCCAGGCCAGCGCCTGCAGCACCAGCACCCGCAGCACCGCCGCACACCACCGCTCGCCCATCCTCCCTGCCGCCGCTGCCGCTCTCGCCGCTCTTGCCGCTGTGGCTGCCGGCCCCGGCCCGGGCCCCGCACGGCTCCCCGCCGCCGCCCGGACGCACCGGCTCTGCTGCCCGGCCCGCGCCGCCCCCCCGCGCTCACAGCCGGGCTCTCCGCCGCACCGGGGCGGAGCCGCCCGCACCGAGCCGTTCCTGAGCCTGCAGCGACACCGTGCGCTGCTCCGCCGCCGCACACGCCACAGCGACAGCGCCTCTGCCTCCGCTCCGTCATGGCTGGCTCCTCTGTCGTCTCTTCTTACAGTGCTCCTTTTATTTTTTATCCTTTGGACTTTTTCCGCTGCTCTCTTCTTACCCCGTCTGGTATCTCGTCAGTTGCCTCTGGAGCCACACTGCAAACAAAAGTATTTGGATCCACCAACTCTAATTACGTGGTATCAGCGCTGGAATGCAGAATTCTAACCGAGGCAGAGGGTGTTGGCAATTACCTCCGGCCAACACTTTGAGGCAACGTCCGTGCGTAATACTGTTTTAAATTTCTCCTTTTTGTCATCTTCCATTCCCAATTATCTCCTTGTGGCATTATTTTATAGCATGTTATTTCTGTTTTTCTTTCTTATCTGGCTTTCCTTCTCTTTTTCTCTTCTTTGTCACCTTCTTCTCTTTTCGTACAGAGTGGCAGTATTGGTGACGTGCCAGTAAAGTCATTTATAGTTTGTCCCTTTCTGTTTCTCTTCTTCTACTACTTTCTTCTTACCTTCTCTTTATCTATATCCATCTTTGCTTTCTTCATTGCACTCTTCTTGCTTTCAATTTTCTTCCATTTCCATCCTCTGTTCACTTTTCCCTTACCAAGAAGGGAATTGCCTTACCATCTCTACAACATTCTTGACGTGGTGTAGCGACACATTTTTTGTAAAAAATTATAATTTCTCTTCCCTTCTGTCTGCAAGGAAGTGTTCAGTGAAGGCATGGCAGTATGATCCAAATTTCAAACAGCTTCTCATAGACAAATATTCCACATCAAAACCAAGTAATTAAAGGCACGAAGGGTAGATATCTTCACAAGTAGCAATACCAGAAAGAACAGTGCCCTAAGATATGCAGAACTTCTGGATGTCCTGATAGGATTCCAGAAGAGCAGCACTGTCTGGTGGGGTCCTTCTCATGATATTCTACTGTGATCCTGTATCTTACACCCTGGGAACTGGGATCTCTGCAGTTAAGCAGACATTCTGTATTCCCTCCCCAAACCCTATTTAAATTCTGTCCTTCCCCCATGGCTGTCACAAATATAGAGCATGCTGCAAATCCATTCTCTGAATCTTTGACTTTTCCCCCATGCCAGGATGCTTTGTACCTTCTCAGCAATAGCAGATACAAACAGAGTTCTGAAACGTTCTGTGATTAGAGTCGTGAACAATACTGATTCCAATCCCCACAGATCTTCTTCTTCAAGAGATCACACCAAGAGCACAAATGCACTCAAAATGTTAACCGGATGAGAGAATTTCAAGAATAGAAAACCAGAGTTGGACTGCTCTGTACATGTAGAGGTTTGGTGTGTGCATCCAGACACCAGAATAAGCCATGTGTGATAACAGGACTCACCATCTCTACCCGAACTGATCAGGCAGGAGCACAAGAAGGGGAAGAAAAGCACCAGATTAAATATATCTCTTCAACTGCCCTTAAAAATGATCTCTGAAGAGATGAAGCACAGATCCACCATGGCAAGAGCTGTGGAAACTGCTATAAGAGCCCTACAATACACATGGAAAGCAGTTTGTAGTGCCACCCTCCCACAACAACACTCCCAAAACAGGAGTAAAAATGTTCTTCAGTCTGCACGTTACCAGCTGTTTCCCAACACATTCCCTGTGTCAGGCCAGAGGCAGCACAAGGAACTCTGATGGGAGATATTCATAACCTCAAAGGACTCTGTGGCCATTTTAATACCGCATATTAATTCAAGGTCCAGAAGGTCTGCAACACCACATCCTTAGAATATACAAATTATCCTGGGCACAAACACTCTGGGCCCATCCTGCCTCCTGCTTCCCTCTAAGCATCTCCATTCCCCAGTCTGTAACAATTCCTCTCCAGAAGAGAATATAATTCCCTATCCAGTCCTCCTATGACATGACCCAGTGTCTTACAAATTATTTCAGGTTCCCTCAGAGGAGGCTTCCCAGTGGTCAAGGTCACCTTTCAAACCAGGACACAGCCAGGATCTGCTCAGTGTCACTGCCACATTCACCTCTGTGACAAGGCACAATTTTCTTTCCTACCTCAGGAGTCAATTAGACTTTTGCTTACCCTTCCCAACAGTGACAGTACTGTGAAATCCATGCAGATGGCATCACATACATGGTCTGGCAGACTCTGCAGGTGCATCTTAAGCTCTGGTTGTGAGACCTGAGACCAATATTTACTGTAGCAGTCATGTTGGGACAGCCCTCATGGCAATGGACACTGATGTCATGCTAAGAGAGACCGAGCAACACGGTTATGAACACACCAATACAGTGGCTGTGTACTGTGTAGAAGAAATTTGTTGTAGGATTTTTGTTGTCATTGTTTAGAATAGGATTTGCAGGGAACTTCTAAAGATGTTGCAGATGTAAATACTGAAAAACATACCAAAAAAAGGTCAGTGTCCATCAAGTCACCTGTTCAACCGGAAATGCAAATTAACAACTACAGCTGACAAAAACTGGGAGGGAAAAAAACCCATGAAAAGCCCACAAAGCCTTCCTAGTTTCCATACTGACAAGAGGACAGAAGTCCAAAGGATCACCTTGCCTTGCTGCTCTTGTAGAGAACAAATGACAGAACATGAAGACAGAGAACAAACCACACGTGATACCACCACGGTCAGCAGTCAGCAAAGACAATGAGGAGATACACAGCGCCTGGCAGACGGTAACCACCACAGCCAAACCTGAACACCTTCAGCAAGTTCGGGTGGAAAACCTACACAACCAGGAAGAAGAAATGCTACCGCCAAAACAGAAATCTCGAGACATTACAGGACAGCTCTCATCACAATCAGCAGAGATTTCATTCTAGGGCAGAATAACTCATATCCACAGCTCCAAATTAGAAGAGCGTACCCTAAGAGGTTAAGGCGACAGTCCCCCCGCCTCTTCCAAGACAAGGCAACAGATACAAAGGTGCAATTGACACATCTAAGCACCCGTCGCCTTCAGACTGCGGGGGCGGAGCCCGGCTAATAACGGAACCACTTCGGGAAACCAGAGACGAGAAGCAAAGCGGGAATGAATAGAGGCGAGCAAAGCAGTGTCCAGCACCTCCAGCACCACCTTGCAGTGACCCGACAGCGGGGGTGTCCCCTTGTCTCTCGCTTCCATACGAAAATTAAATATCTTGACTTCTTCGAAGTCTAGAGCGCTCGTAAGGAGAATTTCCCCAGAGTTATCAGTGCCAGCTATGGGATATCTGCGCCAATTATGGTATATCAGCGCCAGGGCGCGGTGCTCCAACCAGGGAAAGGCTGTTCCAGACCAGCTCTTCTCAGCGTGGAAACATAAGGTCGGTGCCTGCTGATCTGGTTCTTTATCCTTCTTCCCTTTTTTCCATTCTCTTCTTTCTTTGCACCAAGTGACCCAAGGGAGTCTCTCATATACAAAATCAAACCCATCAGAGTCCAGCAAGACAATACTCCAAGAACACTGCAAAACAAGCATGATGACATCACATTCCTCCTTTACCTGGATGGAGAACAATTCTGCCTCACTCATTTTTCACCTGCAGAGCTATTACAAAATCACAACGGCATTGTCACTGAATGCATCCTCTGCATGCCCAACACATCTACTCCTAGAAAAGCATTAAGGTCACTTCTCCATCTGCCTTTGCTTCCCCCTTCTCACCCTGTGCCAGGAAGCTGCAGAATCAAATAAGAGCACAAAATGTGCTCCAATCCTAGAAGAATTTCCATTCAGGCAATATTTATTCGGTCCTATGTGAAGATACCACAGCTGAACAGGCGATGCCTTGAGAGGCTCCCGGGCAATGAGAAGTTAGGCAGTGCTAAAGGAATAAAGTAGGAATTTATTAAAAAGGCCTTCACAGGATACACCTTGGGCAGTGCAAGAGCCCGACCACGGCTACATCCAAGATGGATGACAGGTCACAAGTTTCCATGCTTTTGTAAGTTTTGGTCCATTTCCATTTTGGGGTTCATTGTCCAATTACAGCTCCAGGTTATGCAGTCCCATCCTCCCAGTTTGTTCTCCTCAATTCCATGTTGTTTCCACTTTTTTGGCCTGAAGCTGCAGTGGTGTCATTGCTTCTCTAGACTGGAAAAGGGTTGTTTTGTATGACTGAGCTGTGAGGAGAACGTGCTAACACTTCATATGCAGTTCAGAGTAATATATTAATGCAGGACAGAATCTGGAAAACATGAAAGCTAAAAAAAAAAAAAAAAACCCAAGACTAGGATTAGTTGTTTTAAGGCACAGTGTCCCTTAATGCCAGATAGGAGACCAAGACCAGAGAGATGACTGATGCCATGTACCAAGAAAGGCTGGCAGAATGACACAAGTTTCAAAAAGTCTTCTGTTTTTCCAGGAAAATTCCACATCAAAGACAAGTGATTAAAGGCATGGATGGCAAATCGCTTCATAAGCTGTAATATCACAGGGAACAACAGAAAGCAAGAGTACAGAGAACTGCTGGAGGTCCTCAGAGGATCTCAGAAGAGCAGCATTAAGTGGTGGGCATTTTCACAAGGCACGGGACATGAGATCTCCACAGCTAACCAGGCTTTCTCCAGTTCCACCACTGCGATTCAGGTCGTGTTCTACTCAGCATCTGCATTTCCCTGGGGCAACACTCCTTCCCACTCAAAATCACCCTCCCCATTACACAGGCCCAGGCCTTATTTAGTTCCACACACAGGATCACTGCCAAAATATGGAACACTGCTCAACGCCAGCTACATGCCCTGTCTGAAAACCCCACTCCAGGCCCTTCTACTTCCTCATCTCCCTTCACAATCATCACAAACGATGTACAGAATGTCTAAAAGCTCTTCCCAGCTACATGATCTTCACCATGCATGCTTTGCTGCTTTTCAGTTACTCGGGTTGGAAATGTCACAGAGCTGCATGTTAGAGTTCATAAAGGTTCTGTGATTAGAGCTGTGACAGCTCTGATCCCAGTCCACACAGATTTATTTCTTCAAGAGAACACAGCAAGTGCCAAAGCACAAGAGCACTCACAGAGTGCCAACCATGAGGGACAACTTGCACACCATGAACTGGGCAAATCAGGCAGGTTTTGGGATGTTCTGGCAGATATCAGAACAATCCACATGTGACATCAGGACACACCATCTCTACTGAGGCCACTTCTGCACTGCACAAGTAAAGGAAGTTGAGCACATATAGATTACTCCCATGTGTAATAAAATAATTGCTTGTAAATCCCACCTGAGGAGGAGCAAGGAAAGATTACAGTAAAATCTACAGCTGTAGAGAGTACTGTAAAAGCCCACTACTACACAAAGACAGCAGCTTGTAACCTTCCCCAGCCACAATATCTTGAAACACTGAACCAGAAAAAGTTGTTTCTTTAGACAACATTCAGCACTCTCCATCTCACCAGCTCTTACTATCGCTGGCCGGGGTCTCTGTACAAATCACAAACAGGACGGGGCTGCTGGGGAACGCGTCTCGAGCTGTTGTATTTTCCAGCATCAGTCTCATTACATGGCTATGAGAATGGGAAGATGCCAGCAGCTCACATCTCCAGCAGCAAAGAACTTAATGTTACAACTTACTTTATAAGTTTTTTGACCAATCACAGAAAGCAAAAGCATATTGACAGTAGTTCTATCCAACCACCATAAGCACATGCAAGTTTGGTTAAAACAATGCTTGCTTATCTCAAATACAATACCTGCATATAAGCCTTAACACACGTTGCACAGAGTGCCGTTATGAAGCTTAGAACTTCCTAATATCTCGCCAGTTAGACTTTTCTGTAGCTTAGGGATGTATTCTAGACATGCATTAATACACAGACCATTGTTCATTTGTCCTTACTTTTCTACTCCTTATACCATTTTTCTGCTGACAAATCTTATCACCACTGTTTAGCTCTAATCACAGTTCTGTTGTCTCTGAGGCCTGCCTTTTGCAGCTTTCCCAAAAAACTCTGATTTTAAGCATCCCCACACTTTCCAACACATGGCCTACACCAGGCAGGCAGCAGCAGCAGCACAGACAGTCCCTGGTGGCGAGACTCCAAACTGCAAGGGACACCGTGGGCATTTCAGTTTCACACTCATCTCATTCTCAGCAGGGCCTCCCACTCCAGACCCTTAGGAAGTAGCAAAGCATCCTCCACAAGACCACTCTGCTCCCATCTTGTCTCACCCTTTCCTGGACAATTCCTTCACTCCCCCACTCTGAGACCTGTTCTGAAGACATATATATAACCTCATGATATTTTCTTATGACACAATCCATGGTGTCCCCAAGCATTTTCACTTTCCCCACACAAGTCTTTCTGCTGCTCATGGTCACCCTTCCCACCAGACAAGGGCCAGGACCTGCTCTATACAAACATCACAGTTTCCATTCCTACCACAAGGTTCAACATAACTGTTAGCATATTCTTCTCAGCAATGACACACCATAAAAATCCATGTTGATGATGGTATCATCAACACAGTGCATAAGAGATGCTCTGCTGTTGACACCTCATGTTTTCTAATGCTTATTTATGGGAATACTATTTTCAACCTTAAGAGTGGAACCTCTGAACAGCAATAGCACGGATTTTGTGCTTCAAGTTGAAAAAAAAAAACGTGGCAAGGGCACTATTTTAATACATGATTCGGCCTGTGTTGGAGAATGTTACTTGAGAATTGGTGGGGAAAGTTGATTCTTGGATTTTCGGGGCTATTTGTTTGTTTGTTCATTACAGAAGAGAAAATTTCCACCTTTATGTCCCTTTTAAGTCTAGATCACTGATAGAACTATTGATGCAAATTTTGAGAGAACATTTAAAAAGAACAATGTACTTCACACTACATCTCTTGCCAGAAATGCAAATCCTCAGGAACATGGGCAGCAGGAACACAGCAAATAAATTTCCCTTTTGGAAAACATACCTTGGGTCACACACTTCTCCCTGAATGCTAACCAGAACAACATCATACTTGCAAAAAGATTATGGAAAGGTAATGGGAAATATGCGCCACAACTAATCAATTTTCTAAATTACTCCACTTGTAGAATGATAATAGAGAATTTTTCTCCTTGAATATTCACTTTTCACATTGCATCATACCTTCACTTGACCATAATTAAAAAGAGGAGGGCAGTTTTCAACAAAAAGACAAATGAATATCAGCACGGTTATCAGTCAGCAAAGGCAATGAGGTCGCACACACCGCCGGCGAGACTGTCATGAACACAGCCTGGCTCTCTTGAACTCCTTCACTCACCTCGGGTGGAAATGCCACACATGAAAAACAGAACCCTTGGTTGTCTGCAAATCTCACTTCTCCAGGCACCTCATGCTGCACAGAATAGTAATTTTATTCAAAGGTACAACAACGCACTCTTAGAGGATCAAACCTCACCTGCCTACAGTAACTACTCGAGGATGCTGCCTTATCTATATTCTGGACCCACCCCAGAAAGAGCTGGGGGCTCCAGCAAGGTCGCCGTGACAGATGCAAACGTGCCATTGTCATTCTCAAGGACCCGCTAAGTACCCAAGATCCCTAAGCCGTGGGAACAGAGCCCGGCTTCAAACAGCAGCTTCTAAAGAGGGTGGATGAAAGGAACAGGGAAGAGCACGAAGGAAGGAGCACTGACCATGTCGAGGAGAGCGGAGGGCTCCGGCTGCGTGTCCTTGGGCGCGGGGCCGGGCGGCGGCGGAGGGGGGAAGTTGGGGCTGAAAACCATGAGGTCGCTCTTGGCGGCGCCGTCGGCCACGCACAGGCTCCGGCTGTGGCGCTGCGAGTACGACCAGCTGCCCACTTCGCTGGCGCACACGAGCGTGGTGGGCCCGGGCCCCGAGAGCACGGCCGCCCGCGGCGCCCAGCGCGACGCCCCGTACAGCACCACGGCGCCCGCGCGGTGCTCACCTCGCAGCTGTAGAGCCCCACGCGGAACAGGCCCTTGCCCCGCGGCGCCCACAGCTCGTAGCGCAGCCACGCGTTGTAGCCCGAGTCGGCGTCCACGGCGCGGATCTTGGCCACCACCTGCCCCGCCGGCGCCCCCCACGCCGCCCACGCCCACAGCGTGCCCGACCCCGAGCCCGCCCCCACGCCCGCCGCCGCCGTCTCGGCCGCCACGGCTCCCGCCTCCGGGGCCGAGCCCGCGGCCGGCAGCAGCGCCGGCGCGTTGTCGTTCTCGTCCAGCACGAAGAGCTGCACCGTGGCGTTGCCGCTCAGCGGCGGCTCCCCCGCGTCCACCGCGCGCACCTCGAACTGCAGCACCTGCAGCTCCTCGTAGTCCAAGGGCTGCAGCGCCCACAGGCGCCCGCTCTCCGCGTCCACCGACACGTAGCTCGACGCCGGACGCCACCCGCCGCCCGACCACGACGACGACGACCCCGCGGCCCCGCCGCCGCCGCCCACGCCGCCCTCCCACAGCGAGTAGCTGACGCGCCCGTTGCCCGCCTCGTCCGGGTCCCGCGCCCACAGCCGCGCCAGCTCCGCGCCCGCCGCGTTGTTCTCCCGCGCCAGCACCGTGTACACGGCCTGCGCGAAGGCGGGCGCGTTGTCGTTCACGTCCGACACCGGCACCCGCAGCCCGCGGCTGGCGCGCAGCGCCGGCGCCCCGCCGTCCTCCGCACGCACCTCCACCTCGTACTCCGACACCCGCTCCCGGTCCAGCGCCTCGCGCAGCACCAGGGAGTACGAGCCCGCGAACGTCGCCTCCAGACCGAACGGCGACGCCGGCCACACCCAGCACCGCACGCGCCCGTTCTCCCCCGAGTCCCGGTCCGACACGCTCAGCAGGGCCACCACTGTCCCCACCGACGCGTCCTCCGCCACCGGCACCGACAGCGACGTCACCCACACCTCCGGCGCATTGTCGTTCACGTCCAGCACCTCCAGTATCACCTTGCAGTGGCCTGACAGGGGGGGTGTCCCCTTGTCTCTCGATTCCATACGAAAATTAAATACCTTGACTTCCTCGAAGTCTAAGGCGCCCGTAAGGCGAATTTCCCCGGTATTAGGATTAATGGAAATCACATCTTTTCCACTCGGGGGAATAAAGTTCGTCACAGCATAGGTCACTTCACTGTTAATTCCCTCGTCCGCATCCGTGGCATTCACCCTCATCACCAACTTTCCCACAGCAGCGCTCTCCGGCAGCTGCACTTTATACACAGACTGGTTGAACTGAGGTGCATTGTCATTCGCATCCTCCACCGAGATCAGCAGCTCCATGGTGCCCGTCAGAGACGGCCGGCCCCCGTCACTCGCCGTCAGCACCAACCGGTGCACGGGAATCCAGCACCGAGATCACCAGCTCCATGGTGCCCGTCAGAGACGGCCGGCCCCCGTCACTCGCCGTCAGCACCAACCGGTGCACGGGAATCGTCTCGCGGTCAAGAGATTTCGTTAAAACAAGTTCGGGCTCCGTGTTTCCATCATTCGATTTTTGCAAATCCAGAGAAAAATGCTCGCTGGGGCTGAGTGTGTAGGAGAGCTGCGCGTTCGCTCCGATATCCGCATCCGACGCGCCCTCCAGTGGGAAACGAGACCCGGGCATCGTAGATAACTCTGCGATGCTGAGGTTTTTCCGGGCGGCGGGGAAGACGGGGGCATTGTCGTTGATGTCGGTGACCTCCAGCTGCACATGGAAGACGCGCAGCGGCCGCTCCAGCAGCACCTCCAGGCGCAGCGCGCACGGCGCGCTCTTGCCGCACAGCTCCTCCCGGTCGAGCCGCGAGCTCACCAGCAGCGCGCCGCTCGCCCCGCTCCCCTCCACGCTCGCCCGCCGGCCCGGAGCCACCAGCCGCAGCCGCCGCGCCTCCGCCTCGCCCGCCTCCAGGCCCAGGTCCTGCGCCAGACGGCCCACCACCGTGCCGGCCTTGGCTTCCTCCGCCACCGAGTAGCGCACCTGCCCGCCCGCCAGCGCCCAGGCCAGCGCCTGCAGCACCAGCACCCGCAGCACCGCCGCACACCACCGCTCGCCCATCCTCCCTGCCGCCGCTGCCGCTCTCGCCGCTCTTGCCGCTGTGGCTGCCGGCCCCGGCCCGGGCCCCGCACGGCTCCCCGCCGCCGCCCGGACGCACCGGCTCTGCTGCCCGGCCCGCGCCGCCCCCCCGCGCTCACAGCCGGGCTCTCCGCCGCACCGGGGCGGAGCCGCCCGCACCGAGCCGTTCCTGAGCCTGCAGCGACACCGTGCGCTGCTCCGCCACCGCACACCCATGGCAATAGCAGCCGTGCCGCTGCCTCGGATGGTCATATCCTCTGCCGTGTTTTGATCCACTTCTCCTGTTTTCTTCTTTGGTTTTTGTGGGTTTTTTGGGGTTTTCTCTTTGTTTGTTTGAGGGGTTTTTTTTGTTTTTGTGGTTGGTTTTTTTGGGTTTTTTTTTGGGGAGGGGTTTTGTTTGGTTTTTTTTGGGTGGGTTTATTCTATTTTTGGTTTTGCTTTTTGGGATTTTTTGTTTGTTTTTTGGGTTTTGTTTTGTTTTTTTGTTTTTTTCATGTCTTAGTGTTTGCTTGCAAATATACGTTTTCTTCCTCCATCTCCTTATTTTTTCATTTGGCTTTCTTGTTTGTATTCTCTGTCACCATCTCTCTGTCTTTCCCTTTCCTTTTTTTTCCTCCTCTCTTTACAGTATCATTCATCCTTTTCTTTCGTTATTCTTCTTTTTTGTATTCCGTTTTCTTTTCACTTTTGCCCCCCTTTCTTACTTCCCGATATTTTATTCCCGTTCTGCTCTCTTTCCATCATCCCCTTCTCTTCACTCTGCTGCCAGTTCTCAATTCTCAGGCGCCGCGGTGCCAACCATCCTGCCGAATACGGGCCATCAGCGCCGGAGGTGCTCTAACCAAGGGAGAGGCTGTTAAGGAACAGCTGTGTTCTGTGTCCATGGGTACAGTCCGTGCATGCTTCTTAGCTCCTTTTATTTTTCTTTCTTTGTATTCTTCAGTCCCTTCCTCATTACATCCTTCTGTCATTAATTTCTATCACGTTTCTACCATTTTGCTTTCCCTTACTCTATTTCCTTCTTTCTGTCCTCCTTTTCTGCCCTCCTCCCTTCCTGAGTCAAATGATACTGTCAGTGCCACGCTTGTGATCTCTCTTGTAT